>NC_143399.1:196166214-196317514 GCF_052110815.1 Crocodylus siamensis
CCTGGCATAAACTGCTCCCCCAGGGTTCAAATTGCTGCTGTGCTGGGTGCACATGTAGATGCTGCATCCAGAAGAAGTTTACTATAGTTCAAACTGCTTTGGCATTTATTGTTTTGAATTAATTGCATATGTAGATACACCCTAGCAAAAATGCACTTCCAAGTGCAGCTTTACTTCCAAGTGCATCCAACCTTAGATGCACTTCCAAGAGAAGTGGTGCTGGCTCCTACCCTGAGGGTCTTTAAGAGGAGGCTGGATGAACACCTTGCCGGGGTCGTTTGACCCCAGTACTCTTTCCTGCCATGGCAGGGGTCGAACTCAATGATCTGCTCAGGTCCCTTCCGACCCTAGAAACTATGAAACTATGAAACCCAGTGATGCTGGAAATGCACCTATGTAGACGCAATGCTAAGGTCCTTCTGACCATTTGTAGCCACTACCGAGCCATTGGCAGCTTTTGTTTTAATCAAAGCAGGCCAAAATTCCAAAATTGTCCTGGTCAAATTTCAAATGGCATAATTTACTTTAAATCATTTTTATTCCAACCTGTGCTGCAGTATTTCTCTGAGCATTTAAAACCTGTGCTTTCATCTCATTCCTGAAGTGGCTGCAGTGGTAGGTGAAGTATCCCTGGTATGTAATCACTTCTGTATTGTATGTCAGCATATAAAGTACCTTGGGTTCCAAGTTCAAGAGCACATGCCTGTAAATTGTTACTATTTTAGCCATCCCTTCTTTATTCACACAGTAAGATGCTGCCTCATTTCTGCTGTATTTCATTTAACTGTGTCACCTGAAGCCACTTCTCTTGTCCCATCTTTTTGTCTGTTTAGTTGTCTGCGTCTGGCATGTTTCTTGATTCTAAGAGCCTGTTACATGGTAATTTTTGGCACCTTTGGAGCTCGTAACCCTTGGATTGGCTGCACATTAACACATTTGAAATGGCTTAAAGCACTCATTATTCATCTTAAAGTTACACCACTTCAAGGCAGGATTATCTCTAATCCACCTAATTTTGCTCCTGTTCCATTAAAGTGTGGATACTCCAGGCAGAGATTCTGCCCGACTTGAAGTCATCCAGCACCCCAGAATGCACCGGCCTTTCCCGAGTCAGGGTGTGCAGGGCACAGCAGGGCTGGGCATGGCACCTCTCACTGGGCAGAGCCAGTATCGCAACCCTGGAGCTCACTCATTCTGCTTGGGCCCAGAAGTCCAGAAACATGCTTGCCACTCCCACCAGACTAGGGAGGTTTCATAGTTTCATAGTAGCTAGGGTCAGGAGGGACCTGAACAGATCATCTAGCCTGACCCCCTGCCACAGGCAGGAATCAATGCTGGGTTCACAAGACCCCAGATAGGTGATCATCCAACCTCCTCTTGAATTTGCCCAAGGTAGGGGCGAGGACCACTTCCCTGGGAAGTTGGGTCCAGATTTTGGCCATCCTAACTGTAAAAAATTGCCTTCTGATCTCTAACTTAAACCTATTCTCCATCAGCTTGGTGGCTGTGAGTGGCGCAGCCTCCCTGCCTGCTCTGTGCCCCAACTCAGATGCTCCATGTCCAGAGCTGCCCAGTTACTATGGGACCCTCAGGGGCTTCGGGCACCTGCTAACTGCTGCTGCTACTGGGTGAGCCAGGCAGGGGGAACCAGCAGCTGGACCCTGCACAGCCCAGGGGAGCATGGGGTCAGTGGGAACCAGCCTTGGGCTGCTGCACTGCGGCCCCTGAGCTCCACCCTGCTTCAGCTACTTGGCCCCGCTGGGGCAAGTGTCTGGGTCTTGGGGGCCTGATCCTTTTCTTTTCTCCCCCCACATTGCCTGTTACTGCCTGACTTCTGAGGGGCCTGATCCTTTTTTGGAGCTCAGGTGACACCTGGCCAGCCAGCAGCCCAAGCAGGGGTGAGATGGGCCGGGGGTAGGCTCCAGAGAAAATAAGGATTGGGTCCCTCAGGGCTCAAGCAGTGATCTGGTCCTGCCCCTAGTTGCTGGTCCTGCTCCTAGTCCTTCCCCAGCTCAGCAAGCCTCTAGTGGCAAGTCACAGCCACTAAAGACAGGCAGAGGTGTTTTTTTGCCTTAAGGTGTGACTGCTTCACTAAGCCGGACAACACTAAGCTGATTAACATTTGTTTGCCTTACAGCATAAGGTATAACAAGGCCTCAAGACCGAGCAGAGATAATACCTACTTAAAACAAAGCATTCCAGGTATTGGTAGGGAAATGAGTAATAGCACCATAGGGCTGAGACACAAGTGTTCATTGTCAGAGGGCTTTCACAACCCTCCTCAGCGGTGCGTGAGAATGCTTGGACAATGCAACAGCCTGGGGTGATGGGGCAGATCGCTGGGACGGGAAGATTTACCAGGCTTGGTATGCCACTGAGTTGCACCTTGTATATTTGTAGTGACCTGGAAACATGCTAGCACTTTGCATGGGTACCACTGACTTCACAGGGTACAGGACAATGGTAAATCAGGCCCTCTATCTTTATTTTATAGAGGGGGAAACAGGCAGGGGGTTGAAGTGATGCTGCAAAGACACACAGAGGCAGAACCAGATTTACAACTTGAGATCCTGGTACCTGTTCCTGTGTTCAAGCTGCCAGACCGCACCTTTGTGGAAATAGTCCAGGTCTGTGCAGAGAGCCGGCCAAGGATTATGCCCTGCTAAAGTCTTCAAAGCAGTGCCCATGTCTTGCCCAGTGCTCCAAGGGTAAAACACAGCCTCTAGAGATGAAAACAAAGACTGCCTGATCTTAAAATGAAGAACCCAGGCTCCCTCTCTGGGACTGCAGCAGACTCCTGCCCTCTGTGGATCAGCAGCAAGAGGGACCTGTGGCACATGGTAACCAGTGGCATCCTGTCCTTCTACCGAAAGGTGAACTTCACTATTCATGAACATGGCAGGGGCTCTGCTTTCCCTCTAGAACTGCTGCCTGGTGCCAGGCTCTGCTATAAACTAAGTCATCGTGACTGCCACTGGATAAATTTGTTTGTGTCTTGCGTAGCGCCCCCACTGATTTCAGTGATCCCCAGTTTAACTTTGGGGCCTGGGAGTGGTGCAGTACCCTGACTTGAAGGAAGAGCCAGTCATTTGAAAATGAAGGTCCTGAAAACAAATGGTCAAAATGAGTTTTGTGCCCTTCCCAAACTAAACATGTACAATCTTCTCTTGCTTTGTCATCAACACTTTCGGGGTTGTCAAAATCCATGAAAACCCGTGTTTCTTTTACCAACAAATTGATTTGATTTCCTTTGATAAATTATGAGTTATCATAAAAGAAGCAGCACTTCGTGTACTCAGTGACAACCTCCTTTGAGGTATAGCATATTAAACTATACACTGCCTTTGCTTTGAAGTCAGAACAGAATCCTGAATCGTGATATGTGTGCATGAGAGTGAGAGGGAGGCAGCCAGCCCAGTTCTGCTCCATGACAGCCATGCAAAGCCAGATCAATGCCAAGGCAGTAGCTGCAATCAGAATCGGGCCCTGCGTTTAGTCCGCAGGCTCTACAGGATTCAAGGAAAAGCAAGGAGAGAGGTGAAAATTCTTTTCTTTAGCCATATGTCATCTCGCTGGCGAACGATACGTTGACCTGAGGGTGATCCTGCACATTAAAGGTAATATTATGTATCTGGATAGAGCAGCTTAAAATGAACTAGAAATAAAAAAGTCAAGGGAAGCAGTTATGCTGGTAAAATATCAGTTTGACACAAATTAAATAACTCAAAATGCTTTTTACTGACATACCGTTGGTGAGATAAAGGGCCTGCTTCTTCACTCATAGCAGCTTTACACTGCTGTAGATCTGAGAGCTGTTCCTAGTGTATGCTGTTATAAAGCCAAAGCCATGCCATGATCTGCTGCTTCTTCCAAAACTTCCTTTCCTAAAAAGCCCAGGGGCCTGATTCTGCTCTCAGATTTTAAGCAGGTATAACTTGCAGTGAAGATGTTCCTGCTTTCATTGAATCATAGGAAAATAATTCTGGACGGGACCTCCAGAGGCCATATAGTCCTGCCCCCTGCTCAAAGCAGTATCATCCTCATGCAAACCATCCCGTACAAGTCCTTGTCTAAGCTATTCCTAAAGCTACACAATCAGGCCTACTACGAGATATATTGTCCAACTTCACAACTGCAAAGTATATTGCCCAAAGACACCAGAAGCACCCAAACCTGGCACAGGTAACACAGGGGGACAATGGGATCAGCCTAGTTGCAAGGGTTGTTAAAATACACTCAAAGATCCAAGGAAGTGGACCATGCCCCCCCCAGTAGAGGAGAGCAAAATGCCCACCAATCTGACCATGGCATAAAATTCCTTCCTGACCCCAAATGTGGTCATCAGTCTGACCCCGAGTGGGGGGGCAAGACCCTCCGACCAGGCATTGCTCAGCTGTAGTCCCAGCAGAATTACTGGCACTCCCTAATCAACATGCCCAGCCTTGGCTGGAGCCAACACCCAACGCTTCTGAGGAAGGCAAGAAAACACAATGGTGTTTGTGAGAACAGAACAGGGTCACAAACTTATTAGTGCCCAGCCAGCACATAACGAGCTCAGACGATGCTGTAAAGTATGAGGAAGATGCTTAAATCTTACCAAAGGGGCAACCAATATCATATAGCAAAATTGGGATGTTGTGCTTTCTCTCCTCCCACACCTTTGGTTTAGGTGCACTTGAGCTACACATCGCCTCTGAATTGGGTTCATTGTGGGCGTATGAACACAGTACTGCACCGTGTTTACACGGTACTGCACAGTCCCATTGGCGCACGGGTTGTTTTCGACCCTACTGCGCAGTAGCTTGTTGCTCCGATGTAGTAGCAGTGGCGTCGCAGTTAGTGCCGCTGATGCTAAGTTGCCGTAGCCGATCTCTACAACGACATAGCATCTTGTGTAGATGTGCCCTGTGTGACCTTAATCAAAACACCTTTCCAAATGGCAGATCACAGGAAATCGTGACACACGTGCACACAGACCCTCCCTTCCTACCAGCCCATCCTGATAAAGGAGCGAGTGCTAGAGTGGCCGAGGGGTCAGGCAGGAAAACCAGTAGCAGGAAGACAGTGGCTGATCACATGGGGTACTCACCGGGAGACACCCCAGAACCACCGAATGCAGTGGCAAGGTTGCAATTTGCTTCAGCCAGACCATAACGTTTTGCTCATAGCAACTACAACACTGAGCAGCCCAAAGGGGCTGTAGTGGTCGGTACTGGTGGAAATACCAGACCCCATGCTGGTAAACAGCATGGTGGTTGTCATCCCTGCAGCAGCTGGGTGGGCCAAGCTTGCATCCTCACTGCAGTCCTCATGACTCCTGGCACAATACTCTGTAGCGTTCTTCCATCTCTGGGCCCTGCAGGTATCTATGACAAAGCAGACTAGAGCGGGTTACGGAGACCGATACACTGGAGAGGGTGCTTGTACTACGTTGTTACCATAGGCAGTGGAAGGCCGGGGCTTGGCGGCCTTAGCCCCCCCAAACTAATTTGGTGGTGGCCGGCGACAGGAGCAGCAGCACGGCGCTGCTCAGCGTTCAGCCCCACGCACGCTCAGCTCTGCACGGCTGAGGAAGAAGAGGCTAACCATGCATGTGTTGCACCGTGCAGAGCATGACGGGACTTGTAGTTCTTGTCCTGACGCATGCGATTGCCCACCTCCAAATAATCTTTTCTCCCTCCATCTCTGCTTGGTAATACAGTTTCATCCAGACTAGTGTTCCTGTAATTGTTTAAAAAAAGGTGGCTCCGGGGAGCTTGAGCCTTCTCAGGAATACTACAGTTAATGATGCCTCAGTCTGGCCTTATGCAGTCTTACATGGTAAGGTCTTCATTTAATCTCCCTTTAAAAATAGCCCTCAGTGTATCTCCCCGGGTGCCTCTCCACAGAGGATGTTAAGTGAACCAGCAGAACAGTAGAAGAAGAGAGAGAATTGCATTCCCTGGAAAACCATTGCAGGCTCGGTTGCTTTAGCCATGAAAGATCCACAAATGTCTTGAAAAATAGATCGTCTTCCGGCTTATGAAGAAATACTGATGGGGTTATACATACAGATATGTCCCACTGAATACATGTATTGTTGAAACCAAAAAGTAAAAATAATAATAATAATTTTAAAAAGCAAGGGGTAGAAACAGCCAGGTACATATTTGGTTTTCTGTGTATTATGTAACCGACTCGGTTATAGCTGTACCATATCTGTTGCTTTTATTTAAAAAAAAATCTTTTATTTTTTGGGAGGTAGAGTGCAAGGGAGGGGAACCTGTATTGGGATCATAGGGAAAAATAACATAACACGGCACATCTTCTGAGAGGAAGGCCTACTGTGCCTTCTCCCACCGGCCTGCTGCCTCAGGGAAGCATTCACTGGCAAATCTAAAACTTGTTCTGAACCTGCTGGGAAGCTGAATATTATTAAATTATTTATTTCATCCTTGAAGTGTTTGGCTTTTACACTGTTCAGTATTTCTCTGTAAAAGGCAGGGTGTCTAAGACTATTTGGCCTGTAGTGATGTTGGAAACATCATCCTTTTTGGTGGCTTTATTCTTTCCCTCTCCTCCTCTCTTTTTTCCCCCCCAATAAGTTTGAGCCTGTGTCTTGTGCAGACTGGCCAGGCTCATTGGGGAAATGCTAAGACGCCAGCAAGTATCTGAAAAGCTGCAACAAGAACTATTTGGAATAATGAATAGCAGGGTGATGTTTAAAAGCAATGCTCTTGGCACCAACAAACATAATGAGATACATTACAAAACTCTCTCAAGCACTTATGAAAAGCCAGTGCTAAGAACACCCCTGTAACAGAGCCTTTTCAAGTAACGGTGTTGGCCAGATGTTCTGCAGCCAGCATGAGACAGTAATTTCATTTGCAGAGTTACCATCCTTTGAGGTCCGCTCCTTCAGGGCCTGATTCAGTGCCCATTGATGTCAATAGGAGACATCCCAGTAACTCAGGGGTTGGACTGGGCGTTAGACAAGCACTGGTACGTGCTTGGGTTGCATGCCTTGTGGAAGAACATTGAGAAATTTAAATTAAATGCACATGTCCAGCACGGTCAGCCTAGGATTCCCGTCAGAGCGCTGAGCTGGCCCCTGGTCTGGAGCATAGTCTGGGCAAGGCGGCTTGGTGTTCAGGGGTAAGGGAGCCAAACCCCTTGAATAAAGCCACAGCTGTTGGCTGCTGATTAGATGCTGCGTGGCATGGCTGATGTGGGAGCTTTCTCAGCCCTGTGGGGAAAGCAGTACACTGGCTGGCCCTGATGGACTCCTTGCCTGACTGTAGGCATCACAGAGAGGAGACGCAGAGCTTTGCCTCAGAAGCGGAGCATCTCCAGGCTCCCTGTGCATGCTCTTAGAGACTCTGGGGTGTATTAGCTGCAGGTAGAAAACAGAAGTTCCTGGGCTCCGTGGTGGCATAGTCCTACAGGGATGCCTCTGCTCCTGGTTCCTCGGGTTGTCCAAGGAGGGGAGGGTGGATCTGAAGCTGCTATTGGATGTATCAGTTAGGAAGGGATAGTAGTCTGAGCCTGGAAATGGGGAGATGCCTAGAAGACGTGTGTGCGGCTGGGGGCTAGGGAGTTCTCATCCTGCAAGCGGCAGGTGTAGGAGGGCATGATGCTTAGGGGATGAGGTGCTGTGAAGAGGTGAGATGGGGAAATGAGGGGTTCTCTGCCTGGGGGAGTTAGGAGCGCGTGTGTGAGTGGCTGAGGTGGGTTGGATTTAGACCCGATATTTTATGTTCTGCACAAAAGAATCTCACCAACGCGCATGCACAGCCGAGACAAAAGGAAGCCTGTGACTAGGTTACCTGTCAGGATGGCAGATAATTTACCTTTCTTTTGCAGCCTTGTAACCAAAGATAGGACAGGACAGGACAGAACAGTACCCCAGTATAACTAGGCTGCTGAGAGAGCGGGTGATGCCTTCTGGAGTGGATAGCCTGGCATCTGATGGGATTAAACTAAGCTGTAATACTCACAGGTCTTTCCCTGTGGACAGGTCAAAGGGAGTTCCAGCAGTGCCAGGCACTGTCAGTGAAATGTTTTCCATTTTAACCAGTGCTCTGATTGAAACATGCCACAAAAACATGTTGAAAGCTTGTACACAATGGTGAGTTTATGTTGCTGAATTTTATTCCCCAAGGGAGGGATTCTGTTTTGCTTTGTACTGGTCTCATCTCCATGCTACTGTCTTGAATGCACACTGGTGATTAGGAAATAGCCCACTTCTTTCCTATAATTGATGGTCATTTACCATGCACATACTGAGTGGCTCTGATTAATCGTATCAGATCAACTCAGACATTTGTAAATGGCACATTGCCTGAAAATGCTTATGAAGATTCACTCCCCTTCCAAGCTTGGTTAAGTGTGTATGTGGCAGCTGGGTATTAAAATGGTTTTGCAGTGAGGGCTTTCTCCACCCCCTTCTATAAAGTGTTAAGAAAGCTGGCCTGCCAGAAGTCCCTACATTTTGTGGGCAGACAAGGTTCTTTGGGTGAATCTGATATCTTTTATTAGACCAACTAAATAGTTGGAAAAATTTTCCTTAGCAAGCCTTTGGGTTTAAAAACCCTTGGTCAGGCTGAGGAAGCATCTGCAGCTGGTGTGTGCTCTTCCTGGGGGGAATGAATAGTAAAGAAGCCCGAGGCTGGGCTGCATGCAAGGAAGGCAGCCAGTGAAGATGTAAATTGAGGAGCCAGTAGGTAAGAGACAGGCTGCGGGGGCGGGGATGAATGTAGCAGGTAAAAAGTGGGGACCCATATGATTTGTCTATATTCCTATACCTCTGCATAGAGGTGAGTTGGAGACTCACCTTCAGCTACCTTGTGCCACGTGAACTGCTGTTCGCATCTACATTTTCTTCCCGTGGCAGCATGCAGGACGCACGGGAGAGGCAAGCAGTGGGCAGAATGACTCCTAAAAAAACAGGAGGTTCAAATGGAGAGCTCCTAGGACTCAGACCCTCCGCTTGTCGCGCCCTCTGTGCTTTGGCTGAATAGCAGGGTGGCAGCTCTCCTGTACTGTGCTTGTGGGAAACACACTTCAGGCCCAGCAAGTGGGCAAGGGGGAAACTCAACTGTATGTCCTTTTGGCAATACACATGGGCTCTGCTCCCCATTGTAGATCAAATCCTGCTTTGACTGAATTTGGCCTCTGCTTAGAATGGGCCCCTGATTTGGTTGCCTATTGCTTTGCTTTGCTTTCCTTTTCTGCAGCATGCTTTCTACTGGTCATAGCCGGGGGGTGGGGGTGAGCCGGACGGTGCCAAAGCAAAGGGGCATCAACAGGCGCTGCCCATCCGGGGCAGGGTGTGGGACAGAGCCACGAGCAGCTTATTTGGGGTGGGGTGCAGGGATTTGGGGAAGGGCAGCTCCCAACACTGCGTGCACTCCCAGGCAAGCATGGTGGGGCGTGTGTGCATGGTGAAGGTGGGCTGCCGCTGCAGGCTTTGCCCTGGGTGCCCAACTTCATTACTATGGCACTGACAGTGCATATTAAAGACAGTGATTTTTATTGTTTAATTTTAATTTCCCCAAACAATAAAGATAGAGATGTTTAAGTCTCCAGACCCCCCAAAACTAATACTACAGTGAAATTCTGCTGCCACCTGTGATTAAGCCTCTGAAATCAATGCATCATCTCTGATTCCTTGGAAAAGACATGGGAACAAATTGTGATTACTGTCTCCTGGATCACAGCAAAATGGTGGGGGAGTCGACTGTCAACGAATTTTGGTTACAGACTGGATTAGTCTGTAATGACTCACCTTTGGAGCTATATATAGGATTTAGGAATAAAAAGCATTGTTTTTGTGATTGACACTTAGAAGACTTGAGTTTTACTTCCAGCTTGCTGCAGACTTTGGGCATGACATATTCACCAAGTGGCTCAACAGCTCAGCAGTTAGAGTCATGTTTTCAAGAGCATCCAGCATGTGGACAGGTCAACTCCTTGGACTACCCGGCCAGAACTGTCACAATGAGAGCTGCTAACTGCTGAATACTTTGGAGTTCTGGCCAATGCCTCTCGGTATTTCCGTTCCCCATGTATAAAACAGAGATAATCGTTCCCTCCCATCTTCCTAGGTGTAAATAAATCCATTATGGTCTGTGAAGTACTCAGCTGTGGTGGGAATGGGGGTCATATATGTCTGTTGATAGACAGATGGACCACTGTAATAGCTACCGGGGCCCTAAGTGATAAGAAGGGGGATCATCCAAAAAAGAAAAAAAAGCAATACAAGTTACAATAGAAATTCTGATTGGAATTCATACTATTCCTTTAAACCAGCAGCCCAGGAGACTCAGCAATTGCAGTGTCTCTTGGAGAGGGTTTGTTCTTAAATAAAGAATAAGGCAAGCTCCCGCAAATGACAAATGGGTGAGACACCGTGGCTGAGGAAGATCCCAAGGATAAAAAGGTTGGAAAATTCTGCTCAGCTGGGGTCATGCCATCCTGGTGTCTGTGAGGCAAAAATCCTGGCTGTTTTCATCCTTATGGTTCTGTGTCCAAGGGAATAAAATAATAGGAAAAGTGAACAGGTAGCAAGAGTGTTCCACGGGTTTTCCAAAACACTTTTACTCGTTATTAATATTCAGGTGTTGACAACATTGGGGTAGTTTCTTTCAGCAAAGAAATTACGTAAAATAGTAAAAATACATAAAGAAGTTAAAAAAAAACTTAATGAGTGAACCGAGGGGTATATTTGCTTTGCCAGCCTTCCAGTGACTGTTTCCACCCTGCCCCTTTCCCTGACAAGGAAAACCCCACTTGGCTGCTCCGAGTTTTTTTGGCACTAACAGCAGCACAAACATCCCACGTCTCACTCAACTCTGAGTCAGGCTCTGCTATGGGTGCTAGAAATTAATTCACTTGCACTGAAGACTATCCCTGCCAAGTTTAGGAAGCCTCTCGTCCTGGGTCTAATGCTGCCCTGTCCTTTTCCGTGGGAAAACTCTCCTTGAGTTTAGTGGTGGCCAGATAATGTCAAGTATGTCCATGCAGAAACTGGAGTCATGATTTTCTAGCAGTGACAGCTGTGTTTCTAGCGTCATCCTAATTAGAAAGGAACCAGCAACAGGTGAGCTACAATGTGGCCCAACTGCTCGCATATTTACCCTGCTTATGGGTACCCACTTGGTTAAACTGAACAGGAGCAAGGTGCCCTTGCTTCAGAATAAGGATGTGCTCATGTGGAGTTACTCAGGAATGGGTATTTCACTTTAAAGTCACACTCTCTTATGTGCTAGCTGCCAACCATGGACAGCCCCTTACATTATGCACAATACACCCACCTTTGCAGCAGCGTTGATACCCAGCCTCACCCTATTCCCAATACTCTGTTTAACCACCATCTGCTTCTTCTCATAATCCTTGTCTCTAAATTATTCAGGTCAGAGACTGTTTTGTTTTATTCATTTGTACAGCACCCAGTTAAACAGACCCCAGTTTCAGTCTCTAAGTATTATCACAATATAAATAATGAGAAAACCTTGCCCAGAATTAACACTGGAAAAGAAAAGCTTTCAATTTTTTGCAAAAGTGCCAAATTTGAATGTTTCAATATTTTTGCCTGGTAACAAAAGCAAAGTGAATGACGGTTCCTGGCTATTATAGCACTGACATGAAAGCTGGTTTTTCAGACATCTGTATTTGTTTGAAAAACAAAAACTTTGGTCTAAACCCCGTTGCCATACAAGTCCAGTCCATAGAAGCTTAACTACTGAAACTGGGGAGGTCATGTCCATCTTCAGTAACTCCACAATAAATTCAGAACTCAGTTAAAATCAGAGGAATCCGCTTTGGATTTACATAAATATCACTGAGCGCAGACTGTTTCTTTAACAGTTGCTCATACTAGAATACAAGACTTGTAAAACTCTGTTGGAAGGAAAGGCAGCCATTTTCCTTGTGTTTAACATAAAAATGGGTAATATGTAATTATTTCCATGACTCCTGGAAAGCATTAATGCAGTTTTGTAAAACCTCCATCTACTACTTGAAAAGTCTGTTATCATATGCAGAGGGAGAAAAAATTATTTGCGGGGGGCTGAACGCATGTGCACACCCCCCTCCCAGCAGGTAAGTCTGTGGGGGAAGGGGCAGGGGAGGAGAAAGGGCCATGGTGGGGGGCAGATGGAGGCCCAAGCAGTGAGTAGGGAGCGGGGCACAGGCAGGAGCAGGGGCTGGGGTGAGTGGAGCCCTGGCCAGACCGGGCGGTGGGACAAATGGAGGCCCAGGGGGCATGTGCTCCCCCAACCTGTGCACAGGGTGGTGGCAGCTGCTGCTGCACGCTGGGCTTTGCTCCCTGCTGCAGTTGCCCCAGGAGTGGTGGACAGCATGTGCCTGCCACCACTGGGCTGCACTGCACACCCTGCTCACCCTGCAGTGGGACGCATGTGGCATTGCACAGGTCTTGGGGCAGCAGGGCTCAAAGCCCAGTGCACAGCTGCAGCTGCCTCTGCCCTGTGCACAGATTGGAGGGGGGGCTGATCTGCCCTGCCCATGGTGGTGAAGGAGGAAATGGGGCTGGGGTAGGGGCAGGCCCTGTGCAGCTGGGGCAGGGCTTAGGATGGACTCAAAAGCAGCTCATCTAGGGGACGCCCAGCACAGGGAGGGGGTGGTGGCTCCTGCTGCTGCACCCCTGGAGGATATGGGGGGCATGTGCCCTGGATCTGTGTGTGGGGTGCGGGCAGGCTGCCAGTGGCAGGACGCATATAGCGTCGGACTTGCACCACTCTCAAAGTAGCAGCAGCGAGGCACAAAGGCAGAGCAGAGCCCAGCCCGCAGCAGCAGCCCACCCTTGCCCTGCGCACAGATCAGGCGGGGGGGGGCACATGCCCCCCTATGACTCCCCCACAGCGCACACAGTAGCAGGAGCCCCATCCCCTGCCCCTGGATGCACCACCAGGCTCCAATTGTCCCACCAAGACCTGGCCAGACTGGGGCCCCATTCACCCCTGACCCCACCCCACTCCTTCCCACACTGTGGGGCAGGGGGGGAGGGTCTCAATCTTCCCCACCCCAAGCCCCTTCCCCTTCACGAAGAAAGTAAACTGAACTTACCTGCTGTGCTGGGCAGCCACACACTGGGGCTGTGTTCCTGGCTGCGTACATATCTGGGTGTGCACATCCTGCCTCCATCCCACCTCCTTGCAGCAGTAGCCTGCAGTAATACCTGCTGCCCTGCATTTGGGGGGCTGAGCCCCAGTAGCCCCCTCACCACCACCTATGTCTGTTATCTTCTCTTTACTGTGTAGAAGTGGAGTACAAGAAAAGATTGTATTGTATCTATGAATAAGTCCATATGGTGTTCAATGGAAAACCCACTTGGAAGATGGCGCCTCAACGTATGCAGTCAGAAGGCTCATACAGGTGTTAAGAGATCCCAAATGTTTCTTCTGCTGTAATGGGGCTGTCACAGGCGGTCTGGTGCTCTCTGTTGCTTTAGGAGAGAAAGAGCCTAGGCAGAGCCCTGCAGGGCAGGCAGGGCACAGCTGCAACTAGATAATGAAATTAATTTGGAGGCAACTCTGGAGGGTCATCTGACTGAAAGTGGGCAGGGCTGGAGGGATATAAGGCAGCCCCAGAAGCAGGTCAGGCAGTTGGGCCATAGAAGCTGAACAGGGAAGTACTCTGCAGTGAGGCCTGTGGCTAAGAAGCAGTTTGTGAGTGGAGCCAGTCAGAGAGGATGCTGAGGGCTAGCCATGCATATAGCTGCAGGACTGAGGTAGGAGCAGGGGTGCCTGCTGCCTCCTGAGTTGGGGGGGGACACAATTTGTGGGTGAGCCCAGAGGTGGGCCAACAGCCTTACATCCACTCCTATACTTCTGTGCTGTGGTTTAGTGCCCCCTCCCCAATATATTTCCAGCCTGTATGGCAAAAAAATTGCCCTGTCCTGAGCTGTGCCAAGTCAGGGGCCAATCTTGGGGGGAGGGTATGTACCCTGCTACCAGTCACCTGTGGGTAGGAATTTAGTTATAGCTGGAAGGGCTTGTGTTTTGATTCCAGTTTGGTCTGGTGCCGGGAGGGGACAGACCAGGAGGCTCTGCTACCCAGGGGGCACTAGATACTAAAAGGAAGACCCAGTGTTTTGGAGAGGCTGTCAAGGGTGGCTAGGAGGTCCCATAGCAGCTGCAAGGGAGGGTGGGGGCGGGTGGTGCAGCAATCCCTTAGTGCCTGAGTGGAGCAATCTCACAGGACCTGTGAGGGGTGCATTGAGCATACCCTAGGAGAGTGATCTTATAGTGCCCAAGAAGAGCAATCTCGGAGTGCCTAGCAGGGCTCAGCAACTCGACAGTGCCTACAAGGGGCATACTGAACATGCCCATGAGGGGCAATCCTGTATTGCCTGCAAGGGGCAATTCAAGAGAGCCTGGGGTGGCACAGCAGCCTGAGAGAGGGCAGACACAGGGGCTGGGGCCCAGACCGACAGGAGTCCGGGGAGACTTAGCAGCCCCAGGAAAGGCTTTGGAAGGCAGATGAGATGCTGGGAGCCTCAGAGCTTGGCCCGGTCGGCGCACTAGAGCGAGAGGACTCAGCTGGAGTAAGAGGGCAGAGGCTGTGAAGGGCAAAGCCTGACACCGAGCAATAGCAAACTTGCTCTAGGTCTCTTAGGCAGCCTGTCTCCTTTCAAAATAGTAACATCAAGGCCTGGTGGGTGAGGAAAGGAGATGACGCCCCTGGAGTTGGAGCCGAGGCAGTTATTGTGCGGCTACCAAGGGACACTATTGCTGCCCCGAGACCCAAACCTGTCACGGGAGGGTCATGGAACAGAAAAGGCTGAGAATGGCTACCTTAAAAAGCAGTATGTAGGAAGACTAGACATAGACCAACACCCAGATTCTCTAAGCTGTGTTTCTCAACCTGTGGGTTGCAACCCAAAAGTGAGTCGCGAGAATATATGAAAAGGCTGTGAACAGATATTAAAAATAGATCAACAAACTTTAAAAATGGATTCTCCTTTAAAAAAGAAAAACATGGGACACTGACTTTTCCCTTGCGGGCTGGCAGAGCTCCAGCCTGCTGCTTGGGACCATCCCACACACTGGGGGCTAGGGGTAGTGGGTCAGGAGTGAGGGGTACTGGGTCAGGCCTAGCCATTGATGTTCACAGATGGGTTCTGGTACAAAAAGGTTGAGAACTCCTGCTCTAAGGCACTTAGGTGCCTGCCTAACTCTCACTGAAATCCTAGTTACTTTTGAAGAGCTGGGCCAGAGTACCTTGAATGATTTGCAGTCGCTTGCTCTAAAATGATAATTACATCAGAGAAAATGCATCCTAGATTTATCATGCCTAATAAATTGCATTGGAAAGAAATTATCTCCAGCCCAGAAGGGCTGCACAAGATGTTCTGTGCTACAGAGTAAGGGCCTAAGTGATGCATGAGGCCTGTGAAGGTTTTCTGCAGTGGGGTGCTGCTCACCCGAACTGCGTCAGACACAAATGAGTCTGGAGAAAAGAGGTTTCAGCACCGTGCTCTCAGTAGCTGCTTGAATTGAAGATGGAGTCCCCAGGGGTCCCCGCTCTTAGATCTCTACATTGTCCAAACATCTGATTCAAAGTCATCTGAAGAAATGACAGTCTTTTCATTGACAGCAGTGGGGTTTGGATCAACCCTGTGTATAGATATCTATTTATGAACTGGTCTGAAAACCAAGGTTTTCAGCAGCACTGCAGTATTGGCCTAACCTTGCTCCCATGGGAGTTTTCCTATTCATTTTGGTGAGAGCAGTTAGACCGCGCTGAACAATCCCATCCTAACAACATCGTGGAGGCAGCTTAAAGGGGTGCTGTGTTCCTGCCAGTCCCTTGGTCCTGAGAAAAGTAGAAGACAGCCCATTGTAACAGACTTCCCTTGAATCTCAGCAGATTTCCACAGCCTTTGCAAGCCTGTTCCTGGCAGGACAGGTTTCCCTTTAGCTGGTACCCTGTTAACTAGGAGATAAAATATCTAGTAAGGAAAAGCCAGTGGAAGATAGGATACCATTTCTTTGCAATTTCGAGAGAGGTAGTTAGCCATGGCAGTCTGAAGTCAGGCAGAAGGCAGGGTGGGGTAGCACCTTAAAGACTTAGAGAAGCATTTCTGTTCAAAGCCAGTAGCGTAACTTGGGCAGGGCAAGTGGGGCACTTACCCTGCACACTGACCATGAGGGGCACCAAAATCCCCTGCCTCGGGAGTCTTTGCCAGGCAGTGCAGCACTGCACAAGATGGTATATCTGGGGAGGCAGAAAGCAAGCGAGGCAAGCAGAATGGTGCCCCGTGCCAACAGCAAACCTTTGCAGAGCAGGCACAGCCCTGCTCCCAATATATATGTATCGGGGGAGAGGGAGCAAATGGGGCATCAGGATCTGTGGCCAGAGCTGATGCTGCTGAGGCTGAGTAGGATCCCAGGCAGGCAGGACGTTCTTCTCCCGTGCTGCCCCACCTGTCTACATGGCTGGTCGAACCCTCGTCCCCACCATGCTCTGCCCACCCCAGGCACTCAATAAACTCACTACACCTCTCGTCAAAGCCTCTGTCCAGAATAGGGTGGCCATCTTGGAGGACAGTCCGGTTGTCCTCTGTTCTGTTGAATAGAAAAATTGAGGCCATAAAGGCATGGGGTTTTGTATCAATAGAAGACAGAGTAGCAGAAAACCGGGACGTCCTCTATGATGGCCACCCTAGGACTCCAGAACCGCACACCCTCTTCTACCATGTTAGCCTGAAGTCGAGCAGAAATCACGACAGAATTGCACCTTATGCATCTCTGAATTAGTCTATAAGCTTTTGTAAGCAACGGCTCCTTCCATCTGACAAAGTGAGCTGTTGCTTACAAAAGCTGGATCAGTTAGTCTGTAGTTGCCACTCTGCCCGGCCATCTGCCTAAGTATTCTTGGGAACGGGGACCCGGAAAATCCCTGTGTTGGTAGTCACAGTTTCCTCCCAGCCTCTCTGGCAGAGCAGCAGCTGGTAATCTAGCCAATGCAGACACCCCAGGACTTGAGACTTCTCCAAGATCTGCTCAGATCTGTCTGTCCAGGAGAGTTCCCAAGACTAATTCCTGGGCTCCTTCCCCATGACCGGGGGTGGCCAACCTGCACAATATGCCGCAAGTGGTGTAGGGATCTTCTGTGTGACGTGCAGCAGATTGAAGAGGAGGAAGGCAGCAGAGTGGCGTATAGGGCAGAAAGCAGAGCAGTAGATCAGGCAGGGGAAGGAGATCAGAGTGGCACTTGGAGAAGGTGTGAGACTTAATTTATGGCATGCCTGTCAAAGAGGTGGGCTCCCACTGGGCTAGGCTCGGTGGTGGGAGAAACTGCAGAGCATGGTTCTGATTTAGAGCTGTGATCCCCAAAACCACTGAGGTGAATGGGAGCCTTTCCACTGACTTCAGTATGCTTTGGATCTGGCCAGAGGTCAGTTGAGACCCAGACTGGTTTGCCTCTTGAATTTTGAGAGGAATCTGGCAGAGTGTAAGTTGTCTTGGTTTGCTTGCTTCCACCCATGGCTTGGTGCTGCTGGGGCCTCGCCAAGGACTAATGGTGATGGCTGGCGTGTTATAGAGCTTGTGCTCTTGCTCTGCAATTCTCCCCAGTGGGATCCATGAATTCAGACTTGTCCCCTGATACATAAGCAGTGAGAAGCACTGGAATTCAACCCGCGCCTTTTGTAACCTTTACTTTCTTTATTCCTAAAAACATTGTAGCTTCCACTCGTTAATATATTGGAAACCCAAGGAGCTAGTCATTGTTTTGAATGGACAGCTTTATGCCAGACGTAAGTATTGCTTGGCACAGGGTCTTCCTTTAATTGCATTATACAAACATAACAGAAAATTGACCCAAAGGGGAAAACAATTTCGTCCTTAGAACGCTCTTCTGACTAAGTACAGGGCTTTTAATTAAATTCCCTATACAAAGTGACTGCCTGTCTCTCATGTTGAGATTAATTGATATCAACGCCATCCTTAAAATCGATAGTTTTCTGCAAAAAAAAAGCAAAAAAGCAAATACCCTATCCCCCACAACAGAATTCAATAAATAATTTGATAGGACTTGACTTCAAATTGTAATCTTTGTCTCATTTGAGCAGAATATAAAGTGAAAAATTGTCGAGGAGCAGCCCCCCACCCCAACGTTCCTATTGCATCACAAATCGTTTGTCATAAGTTGTCATTGCTGCTTTTTGGCGGGTGCTCTGGGGAAACATTGCGAGTCAGGCAGGGATTCAGGCATGTGATGTGGCAGTGCATTTATATCTGATATTAAAGCTGCCTCCACTGACTTTTTTATTTCATTTTTTCAATTATTTATTATTAGTATAATTGGATCCCATTAAAAGCCTCACTCAGGATCACAGTCCCCCTCCTCTCAGCAGTATACAAACTCAGAAAGAAAGTCAGTCGCTCCTGGGAGGAATTAACAATCCCTGGTTCCTCCCCTCCCCTCCCCTCCCCTCCCCACATTGTCCATCAAACTTACCCGGCTGCTCCACCATTGCTGGCCCATGTGCGATTTGGCTGTGCTCACTTTAGCCCTAAGCCGAAGTGGCAGAGCAAAGCGTAAGGTCACAAAGATGATGTCCGTGCCAAACATTTATTTTTAAACTCTTCACCCTGCTTTAATTAAGCCTCAAGCTAAATGCTGTCAGTGTCCCTGCTGCTCCACCAAATGGGCACCCTTTGAACACAAGGCAAAGCAGCGCTCGCTTGTGAGCATTTAAGATCACCTCGGCGTGCATTCCCCGCACGAGACTGGTACAGTTCTGTTGAGCACATTGCTGGGTTAGCAAACACGGTGCCGATCCTTAAATGATGCTCCGTAACGTCCTTCTGTTCCTCTTGTCTCTAAGAGGCTCTTCCTTCAGACAGAATTTCCCCCTGAGCATGTCTGTTAATTGTAGCACTGAGGCCATTTTAATTTTTAGAGTCTTTGCAGGTAAGATTTGCAAGTCATTCTGAGTTTCTGGGTCTGTCTGTGCTAGCTGCACCTGCCTCTGCTTTCTGGGTGTCTGTAGAAACCTCCTATGCGGTCACATCATGAACCCTGTTGATTAGCATATGGAGAAATATACTTTTGCTTCATTGGAATAATGAGTTGTTCCTAACTGAGACACATACACAGGGACCCTCAACTTTGCAGCAGGCTTACTGACCAGCCTGACAAGCTGAGACTCTGCCTCTCTAGGCAAACTACAAAGCCTGTCAGTTTTCCTGGACTTTCCAGAAGAAGATGGGCAGGGGACAGGATAGGGGAAAAGACCACAGGATTTATGCACTATACCATGTTTCACGGAGCATCACACTTCTTAGTGCCCAAATGTCTTTCTCTTCCACACTGATTTTGTGCCCCCGCATCTGTTGTTAGAGGCAACCTACCTTAGAAATTAAATAAGGATCACGAAGTTGTTGAAGGAATTGAATAAAGCAGACCACAGGAATTCAGTTTCGGACCTGAATAAATGTTTGGTTCCCCTGTCTGGGGCCTTCATTGCATTCCACATTTGAGCCTTGGCAAATTGAGAGACGTGAATGGGCTGTTAGTGTGGGCAGAAAGTTCTTGATTTGCTTTGAGGTTTCTTATTGGTTCATGGCTCTGACATGTGCACGCGAGACGTCTGCAGGAATGCAAGTAGCACCATGAAATGAAATTCCAGTAGGCTTTGTCAGACCTACCGAACACACTGATTCTCATTCAACACAAGGAGGGCTTTGGGGAAGGCGTTTGTTCGATTAAGCCTCCGTTTCTCATTTACCGGACATTTGTATCAGCTACATGTGATGTAGATAAACTGTTTAGCAGAAAATGATCATGCATCTAAGTGCTGGGAAAACTTAGGAGGGTTGGAAATCAATGTTGGGAGGAAGGTGGCTAAGTTCAGGTATGGCAGATTCACATCACTGTTTGTGATGTTCTCTAAATGGTCAGAGCCTGGATCTGTTCTCAGCTGCACTGGTATGAATCTAGAATAATTCCTCTGATGTCTGTAGAATTACATTACTATAAAGCCAGTGGATGTATGTCTTGGGATCATGGTTGATATTTTAAAAGCCCTCTGCAGGTTTGGATGCTGAATTCCCATGGATTTCAGTCCTAATTTTTAGGTCTCTCTGGGTGCAGAAAATTCAGGGTCATTAAAGCACTCCCAGGCACACATCTATGTGTACACCTGTGTTGGAAACAAATTTTGCCTAATGAACAGCTCAGTTCAGGCAAAATCTGCTCTGCTCCCCTGGGTGCCAGCCCTTAGCTGTCCCAGCTCTGGAGGCAGCTCCAATCTGCCAGGGCAGGGGGCAAAGGTGTCCCAGCTCTGCAGGTAGCTCCCTGCTAGCTGTGAGGAGATCAGAGCTGGCCTTGAGCCCAGGGAGCTGTCTCAGGTTGGTGGATAGCTTCTTGCCTGCTGCATGCAGATTGGGGCCAGTCATGCTCTGTACAGGGCAAGGGAGAGCTGTCTTGGGTCAACAAGCAGCTCCCTTCCTGCCACATGCAAATTGGGCCCGGATCTGCCCACGGCAGGCAGGAAGCTGCTCTCCCCATTGGTGATGTATAGGGGGTGCACATGGGTGCACATGCACCCCCTGAGACTGGTGGTGCACGCCCTGAAAGAAGCGCTGCTGATACTGCCAGTGGTGCCTACCAGCGGTCACTGCTTCCCCCCCCCCCCACCGCTGATGCTGTCGATACTGCCGATTGGTTGACACTTGCCACCACCACCCCCGCCACCGACATAGCTGCCACTGTCTGCAGGAGCTCACCACTGCCACACCCCACTGCCACCACCTGCAGGCAGTCGCCATGCCCACCCAGCCTCCGGGGGCATGCATCATGACTGTCCCCCACACTACACAGCAAGCAGCTGGCCCTGATTGGTGTGTGGTGGGTAGGTAACTGCCTGCTGAGCTGGGACAGCTCCCCCTATTCCCTGGAGCCAGCCCTGATCTCCCCACAGCTGGCAGGGAGCTGCCCAACAAGCTGGGACAGCTCACTTCCCCCTGCCTACTGTGGTATTCCTGCTGCCTAGGCTAACCAGGAGCAATTCACTCCTGGTCGGCATCTGTGTGTGCGCTTCGGTGCATTAAGTTAAAGTGCCATTTTCTAGTACCTATTATATCTGTGGGTACTAGCAAACACTGCTTTAAATTAATCTACTGTGCAGTAATTGCTGTGCATGTGTAGACGGTGACACTTTATTGCACATTAATTTAATCTAATGTACAGTAAAGCACCTTGAGTAGATGCACTCTCTGAAAATCTTCACCTGGCCCAGCATCTAAATTATAGGGCTCTGAAATCAGCAGCTTCCTGATTTTATTTATTTATTTATTTATTTTAATAAGTCATTTGTACTGGGGCCCAATCCTGCCAGCTCATCATATAGGGAAATCCTATTAAGATCATTTGGAGCTGTGCTCATGGATAGCGGTAGGATCAGTTGCATTGTGGCAGGTAAAGAACAATCCAAGAAAGGAACTTGACCACAGACTCCATCTAACACTTACAGAAATATGATTTTTTTGCCCAGAGAAGAACTGTCAGTGGGATTAGGTTTTCATGTTGTTTAAAAAATGGAAACACCTGGTCAAGTACATGGCATAATTGTCCTTTCTGGGACTGGTTAATTTTTCCAAGGAGAAGATGTCTCCAGTTCCTTAGAAACATGTATCTATTAATGGAAGCCTCTGGGACGACAACATTGACTCTCAGGCAAAGCAGATCAAGAGAAGTAGCCCAAAATGCTGGCATTTGATGTAAGCCCAGATGATAAGTATTTACAGTATAATAACTACAAGGAGATTTTTCTCCTAAAGAAGTTAACAACAGAGTCATGTCACCATATGTGGTGAGTTTCTAGGAGCTCCTCACCCTCTTCAGAATGGAGGAGGATGATGAACATTTCCTAGTATACTAGACAAATTACTTTATCTCTACAGCAGCACCCATAATGATATTTAAGTGCCTTCTTCAGCCTCTCTTCACTGAACAATATCTCCACAGTCATTCATAGCTCTTTGCAGTAAGAGGTGGCTAGTGATCAAAAATTAAAGTACAATTCCTGATTCAAGCTAGCGATCAATGAACTTCCCCCTAGTTCTAGTAAGTGGATATGCAGTCTTTGACAAAAGATCTATTGTATCAGGCCCTCTTGCCAGGTGTATCATCAAGAGTGCTGTGGTACACTGAGCCCTTAGGCTAAGCACAGATATTCAAAAAGCCCGAGCCTGAATTGGTCCAATGTTTTCAGGTTTGTCTAACCCGCGTAGGTGGAACTGATTTGCAAGTGAATAAATATTCAGTTTTGATTCCAGAAATGCAGCTGCATGCCTGCAGTGGCTCAGGCTAGAAGCTGGGGGTTGCATCAGGAGCCCTCCCTTCCCTTGGGCAGTGGCCGCAATGCTGGAGAGAAGCTGACCCGGGGGGGGGGCAGGTCCTGGCAGGCCACTGAGTATGATTGGGGAAGGGTTTAAACTCCCACCCTGGCCTGCAGGGACCCCAGTCCAGGTATGCCTGGAGGGGGAAGGGGGAAGCAACCCTTGCCAAGTTTGTCACTGCGGGGGTGGGGCAGACACTGGCCAGGGCAGTGCCTCAGGTGAAGGGCACCAGGGAGAGGGATTAAACTGCCCTGTCTTCCCCCTTGGGCATGGGCAAAGGGACCCCAGCCAGGGTCTATTCAGCTTTCCACCCCACTGGCCACTCGCACAGCAACCGGGGTGGGGAGTGTGGCCAGAGCCGCCTGGTATGGCTCTGCCATGCACCTGCCTTGCCCAGGGCTGAGCCTGGGTCTGGGGTTGTGGGGCTGAGCCAGGCTGGCCGGCAGACATGGAGGGGCTGCCCCAGGCTAGCCAATGGGGGCAGGGTCCCTCCCAGCCAGCTGAGGCTTGAGCTGGGGCCACAGGAGATATACACCCAGATTGCTCCTGGCTTCCCACACCCAAGCCAGGCCAGCCTGTCATGGAGCTGCAGCCAGTGGAGAAGGGCCCTGCTCCTGCAGCCCAACCTGGACCTGCCTGTCCACGCCTGCCCGCCCACCCTCAGCAGCACCCGTAGCCAGCCTGGCTCAGCCCCAGGTGAGGTGGGTGGATAGCGGGGCCAGCCCAGGCCAGACCACAGGGGCAGAGCCCTTCCCAGCTGGCTGCAGCTCCAAGACAGCCTGGCCCAGCGTGCATGGGCATCGGCTGGCCAGGCAGCGGTACACAGGCGATGATGCTACAGCTGCATGCAGGTACTTTGGCAGGATGAGTTCTTCTTGCCAGCAGCTGCCTGGGCTGGCTCAGAGATGCCAGTGGGCCTGGAGCCTGGCAGCTGTCCACCACGGGGGCTCGTGTGCCCACAGCCAGCACCACTGCCACATACCCTGCATGGTGCTTACTTGTCCATCATACGGCAGCTACATACGGGTGAGCAAACACCGTGCAGGGGATACAACAGTGGTGGCGGCAGCTGTGGGCACATAAGTCCCTGTGGCAGGTGGCTGCCAGGCTCCAGGCCCGCCAGCACTTCCAAGCAGCCACAGGCATGAAGGACTTGTCCTGTGCAGCCAGTCGAGGTGCCAAGGCCCTCGCCCACATCTGCAGCAGCACTGCCTCCACACCACTGTCCAGCCAGCTGCTGCCCATGCATGGGCAGTCTCGGAGCCGCAACCAGCTTGGAAGGGCCCTGCCCCCACAGTCCATCCTAGACTGGCCTCGCTATCCACCTGCTTTGCCCATGGCTGAGCCAGGCTGGCTGTGGGCACTGCTGAGGGTGAGCACCGCTTGTCCCCTCTCCCCCATTGCCTGAGCCACAAGCGCTCGCTCTTGGGGTGGGGGGCGGGTACCAGTGCTCTCAGGGGATGCACGTGCACCCCCGTGCATCCCCTACACGTTGCCTATGAGGTAGGCGGATGGCAGGGCTATGCCACCTGGTTCTGGCCATGCCCCCACCCCTGTTGCTGGAGCCAGTTAGACCCCAGCTGCATTCCCCTGGGGGGGAGAGGGGAGGGAGGGGTGGTGAACCCCCTCCTTGCCCCTTTGCCTTAGAGGCCATGCCAGCTGGCATCTAGCCACACCCCCACCCCTGCTGAGGCTAGAAAGAGGGGTGGGGCCAGCCCTGCTCTCTGGAGCAGACAGCACTGCCTAACCCAGGACTGAAAAGCATGCTGGGATGCTGGGGGACTCTGATTTAACTTAAGGCAGGAAGGGATCTGGGACACAAGTTCCATAAACCAGTATGACCCAAATCAGTTAAGTCTGATACTACATTCAATCAAATTTATCTTAAACCAGTTTTGGCCATTTTGAAACTTGTTTATGTACACTGAACTTCTGTTCTGTTACAGGTTTAAACCAGTTTCTGAACGCATAAACCGGTTTCTGTGTACCTTCTGGTATTGGGTACGTCACTGTGGCAAAGTACAGCCATTGAAACATCCCCTGGCAAAAGTGCTCTACTCAAAGCACTGTAAGTTAGACAGGAAGTGAACTGAACATTTGCTGTTGTGGGGACGGGGTGTGCGCAGCCTGCCTGCACTGGCCACTGGGCTGCTCCCGCACACATCCCACGAGGTTGCCAGAGCTACCCCACTCCCTAGCCCCATCCCCCTGCCAGCTGGTGACTGTCAGCAGTGGCTGGGGGGGAAAGGAGTCCCGCACTATGAGGGGCCCCCCCACAACTTGCTGGCTGGGTTCGGGGGGGGGGGGGCTGGGCCTGCATGGGGTGGCTTCCTCCCCTTCCCCCCAACTTCTTGACAGCTGCAGCCAGCAGCTTGAGCATGACAGCCCAGTCTAGCCAGGGCTGCCAAATGGAAAGGGCTCTGGAGTCTGTGTCCCCACAGCAACCCATTCGAAGCAGTGGCGTGATGCTGCTACAGACGTGGAGAGACCCGGGACCCCTTTCCCTGCAGCCCTGACATGGACCTTGGAACTCTCCCCCTGCAATGTCCCCCAGCCAAGCAGCGGTGCACTGCAGCCTAGCCAGCACAGTGCCAAGAGAGAGACCCCTTCCCCCAGTCCTCCCCTCCTCCCCCCACCTCCCACCAGGCTGGGCTGGGACCAGAGATTGTCACTGACTTGGGTCAGTGACACCCAAGGGAGTGGAGCTGGCCGTGTGCAGGGGCAGAGCACAGGATCTCTGCCCGAGGCCAGAGCAGCCTTGTGCAATGCTGCCTGGGATGGTAGCGATCATGCCCTAGGTTAACCCTTGATGGGATCTGGCACAGACATTCAATAAAGCGCTCTAACAGAAAGCACTTTAGGGCACTACACATCCATCCAGGGTTAACTTAGAGTAGGATCCATCACTTTTTAAAGTGCTTTATGTGCCATGAACATCTGCTCTGTTATGGCTGTAAAGTGCTTTCTGCATGCTTGAAGCACATTAAGTGTAACATCTGTACCCGCCCTAAATTCCTCTTTACAAGGTAAACTGGTTCCAAGGATGGATTCAGTCTGGGTTACAGTTACTGGCATGTGGGAGAGTGTAGACCCATCAAGGACAGACTGAGTGAGCCGAGATGAATAGGCTAGTGATCACACCACAGGTGATAAGATGACCCCAAGTACAAACAATGATCATATGGCATGACTCAGATTTTCACTGGTCCCTGCTGGTTTGCCCAAAAGATAGTTACCTCAGATAGCTAGATAGGAACACAGAAGAGTTTGAATCTGAACTTTATAAAACACAAAAGCATATGCACGGTGTCTAGAAGTTGCCTTGCCTACAAGGATGGATGCTGGGGTATCTGAGGCCTTACTACCCAGTAGTGACCATGACTGTATATTCTCTACTGCATGTAGCTGCTATTGGTAATTTTGATTGCTAATATCCTACTAAACTGGTGTATAGTTTGGAGGAACCTGCTTTTCCTTGCCCCATAGTTGTCCAGAAAAGATTAGCAAAAGATGTCTGGAATAACCCTGGGTATAAGACCTGGACTAGAACAAACGATGCAGATGGGCCCGCACCAGATTCCGCTGGCTCCAGGTCAGCAAGGGACAAGGGTTACAGTCCCTGAGATCAGTCTGAGAAGTTACAGTACAGGATACACACAGGATTTCCTAATCCTGCCCCATGGATCAGTCTGATGGAAGTTTACAAGGGACCTGTTAGGTTCCTACAGCCCCGTACCAGGGCACCCTGTCTCGCCCGTTTCCTTTTGGCAGGGAGGCTAAGTCCTGGTCTCTGGGCCTTGTTAGCTACATGTTGTCTGGAGTTTGCAGGATGAGCCCCTCTGCATTACATGTCCTTTTCTCCTACAGTGGTTGCCTTATGCCTTCTGCTTGCTGGTTCTTCTAGCCATTTTTTTTGCTGCTGCTGCCATTGACTCCAGTCATGGCCTGTATCTCTGCTTAGCTTCAAACTAAGCTTCCTTGCTCCGGTGCTTAGGCTGCCTCTGCTTAATTTTCCTCTTACGGCCACCTCCAAGCCTGTTCCACAAACTCACACCATCGCCTGCCTCCCAGGTGTCACATTGGATAACACATTGTCCTGTCCTGGCTAGATGCTGAACCAGATTCTTGACTCATAAAATGACCTGCAACCTAGTCCTTTCCCTCCATCACTTTCTGGGGTCAGAGGTACTAATGCAGCAGTGAGACTGCAGGTTCATTGTGGGATTTTCTGTATCAAAGCTGTTCCCTTCCCATCGCTCCCCTCCTCAGACCAAAATATGACTTTTAAGCCCAGTGAACGTTGCAGCTATTTTTAAACTGAGGTAGAGAAAAAGAATTTGTTTAGTAATGAATCCCAGTTGCTCCAAGTCCATGAATACTTTAATTGGCTTCAACGTTAGGAAAGCATTAGAAAAGCTGATTTCTGTGACTCTGTGCATCTGGATTTTTCAATTTTTTTGAAACATGCTTAATCCTGCTAAAGCCTTTACATTTATTTCTATGTTTCTAAGATGCTCCCTTTCTTATTCTACATACATTACATTTAGTATTAAAATGTGACAAACAAAAGCTAAAACAGAATGGACTTGCAAGTAGTTGATAATTAATTATGGAAAAATTTTGAAAAGGATGGCTTATCCAAGTAAGAAATTATTTTTGCTGCCAGATATATGGGTTTGTTCTAGAAACCACAATCAATCTGTCACTGGGTGAGGGGGAGGGGGAACTGTAAAATGAACTTAGCCATCTGAGCTCATTTTCAGTTTAGAAAACTGAAAAGCTTTGGAGTATAAAATATTCTCTTTTTTTTAATGTCAGTAAATAAGTTGATCTGTTTATATAGTTTTCAATACAAGTAAACTGCTTGCCATTTAAACAAGTTCAATCGGCTGTGAAAATTGACATTTTTAACCATAAAATCAGACTTCATCCTACCATGATATTAAATATTAAGGATTCAGTTAAAGGACAGTATACATTTCAGAAACCTGCCTGGGGAGATGAATGCCAATTTTTGCCATTCACAAATAACTACAAAGAAATGGCCCCGTAGCTTGGGATCTAGTATACTTTGCATATTTATTCCAGCATAGTAAATCAGCGTTGCTCTACAAAGACATTCAAGCTTCGCATTCATCCAACACACAGCAGAATATTTCCTCAAACAAACGTATCCGTCCAAGAACTGGGCCGACAGTGAGGACAGGTGAAATAAGGAATATTACAAACTCATCCTTTCTGCCATCAATGCAGTATGGTGACTAAAGGCCTAATCCTGTGAGGTGTTGAAGTCGGGGGAGCAGAGGTAGTCAGCACCTGGCAGTCGATTTTCAGCACCTTGCTGCATAAGGAGAGAGGCTTTCTATACTGGGAAATAGCCTGCTGGGGGATGACAGACCCTGATGCACAACTGCACTAGGACAACCTCTCACACAACTAATTACAGCCTCTATTTGACAGCAAACCATTGTGTTGAACCAGGGTAGGTGGAGCTGGCGTGATTCCTGCCTTTCCCTGTTCACCTTCGGGTTCAGAGCCGGTGCACCCACCTGGCGTCAGGGCAGCAATTGGTTTCTGGCACTGGGGCATTCCCACTGCAAGAGACCCCGGTGAGGCCATGCGCAGAACCTGCTTGGACTCCAGAGCTACGCCATGAACTTCAGCCCATGTTCTTTGGCTGTGTCTCTGTCCAGTTTTGGAAAGAAAAAATATGTGCTGCTCCAAGTCATGCTAACAACTGCCACGTTTCTTCACAGATCAACGCCCAGGAGGTTTTCCCTGAGTCAATAGGGTCCCCACTGCGTACGAGTTTTCCTTCTGAATAAGACCGAGAGAAGTGGTGCAACAGCAGGCTTACCAGGCTGCATAAGCAAGACGATACGGAAACGAATCTCCGACTAGTGAGCCTTTGGGTTTTTTAGAGGCCTGAACCTGCCCCGACATTAAAGTTCTGTGATGTTTCTGTAATGCAGTTCAGTCCAGAGCATGAGCACCTTGTCCTTCATGCTTTCATTTAAAAACAAAACCCCTGTCATGATTGAGGATTGTAAACTAGCCTTATCGCAAGGTATCTGAAGATCCGCTGCAAAGGTTTCATCTCTCTGCTTGGCATCTACATGGTAAATATTATACTGATAAGGAGGACAATTTTTTTTTTTTATGTTCTCTCCCTCCCTGTTGCTGCGGGTAGGTCAGTCTGGGAAACTGAACTCACGTGGGTGTTAAGTGCTGCTTCCTGGTGGCACATTTGCTTTCCATGATCTGCACTTGCTGCCTACTGGCTTCCAGGCTGAATTGGCTTTTAAGTACCTTAAATGGCTGGGCACTTTTCAACTTCAGAGACCACATCCCTCCTCATGAATTACTGCTATTTCCACAATCAGCTGAAGAGCCTGTGCTGGAACCCGCTCCTTTTTGCAAGAGAGGGTGCTCATCTATCAGGAGCCCTGGCTCTGGAACCAGTTCCCAGACAAACCACATCCAAAATATCTATTTGACCTTCCCGGCATGCTGCAAGGTGCATCGGCTTATTTGGGGCTCTTTGGAGAGAGGGGCCTGAAGAGGAGGAGGGTGCTGTGAGGAGCTGAATTCTGCAGCCTGGGGAGGAGGAAAGCTGCTGGTTGGCATGCTGTTTTCTTGCAGAGAGGTAGCTGGCTGTATTAGCGTGAAATCAGGCAGAAGGCAGCGCAGGGTGGTGTCTTAGAGACAGGCTCATTCAGAGAGGCATATTGTAGTGCTGAAGTGATGTTCTAGCTGTGATGGTCCAAGAAGCATGCCAGAGGCTAGGACTTTTGTGGGCAATCTCTTTCATTGGCCCAAATGCATGGGAGAGGGGCATAAGCTTTTGCAGGTGACAGCCTACGTTATCAGCAGGGATCCAGGTTTTCTGTTTGCCACAGAAAAACACAGTAAAATGTGGATTTTGACATGTTAAGGAGAAAAACTTGGATTTTCTGTTTTTAAGCAGAAAAAAGCAGGAAGCGGTGGGTTTCCCCTCGCAGGCTGGCAGAGTTCAAGCCTGCAAGGGGCTTGGGGGAGCAGGAGGAGGGCGGTCAGGTGTGGGGGGTGCCGTGTGCATGTGCACACGTACCCATGCACATGGCAGCCAGGCTGCCTGGAGAGCAGCTCCTGCAGGTAAGTCAGAGGGAAGGGGGATTGAGGCTCCCATAGTGAGGGAGGGAGGGGGACTTGGGCAGGGCTAGGGCTGCTGCCCAGCTGTATGGTGCATGGGGCTTGCAGCTCAGGCAAGGATTGGGATGGAGCCACGAATGCCGCGTGCCCCTGGAGGCTGGCGGGGGCATGGTGAGCTCCTGCAGGCAGCAGTGGCAGGAGCATGGCGGCTGCAAGCAGGGAGCTCCCGCAGGTGGCCACAGCGCTGTCGTTGGAGGCACTGCCAGGAGCCCTACTCTGCCATGGCAAGGTGCCCCCTGCCTGCCTGGCAGCACAGAGTTGTGGAGCTGGAAGGTGGCAGCCCCCTCTGGCAGGGCTGTAGGGCCCAGGGGAGTTAGGGGCACTGGCAGAGTTGGGGGGCTGCGGGTGAGGAGCAACGGCATGAACAGGGCACCGACAATCAGGGTTGCTCAGTGCCAGAAAGTAGGTGGGGGGGTGGGGAGGGGCAGCTTCAGTGGGACCGCATCCTGATAAGCGAAGGGGGCAGGGGGAACACTGATAAAAACCCAAAATCAAATGCCAACATTTATAGGTATTTAGAATCTATTTTATTATAGTGATTGAGGCACTGGTAGGCTTCCAAATTGCTTTAAAATGGAGTATCAATAAATCATTATGTTCAGCTGATACCTATATATAGATATAGATATATAGAGTGGTATTTCATTTTAATTATGGAAAAATGCAGATTTAGGGGTTTTTTAAATTAGAAAATTTGCAAGGGTTTTTATCAGAGAATTTGTGATTTTTAAACAGAGAAAACCAGGGTCCCTGCATCAGATGTTTTGTTGCAGTAATATGTATCAGGGCCCTAATGCACCCCTCTCTATGACTAATAAACCAACAAATAAGCCTCACCCAGGGCTTTCCTGTGAACCAAGTGTATGGGGCAGCACACTGTCCTATAAGCAGCCCAGAACACAGATCTCCTCTGGGCTTCCTGTGACACTGTCCCGGGCCCAGCTCGTGTCCCAGGTGTGGTGGCCGACATGTTGGAGGGGCACAGACACGTTCCACCCCGTGCCGCGTGGTTAGCTTAGATATCCCCCAGTTGCCCTGTAGAGGCATGCAGGATGAGCTGCAGGCTGCCCCATGCCACATACATAGAACATTTTAGTCAAGTTTTCTCAATCTAGTCATAAATAAAAAGCTCCTGTTGGAAAAATCACTGCAGATGCAGCAGAGAACAGATTTGACTTTAATGTAAAATCAGAGTAAAGAGCCTGGGATCCTGCAGAACCTTGTAAAAGGCTGTGCCGTGTGAAGACATTTATGCTTTCATTTGCGATGGGTTTCTGATAGGCACGTCCCTCGTGTTTGCTTATCTTGTGTCCTGTAGAAAACCATATGCTCTGACTATCCTGAACCCTGTGTCTTTAATCTTGTCCAGATTTAAGCAACCAGAAAAACATGCAGTTGAAACAGTGCAAGGCTGGGACATTCTGGGATTTGGAGCATCCCACGCTGGGGCCAGCGCGGGACAGACGAGGGCACCAGGAAAGTTTGTTCTCTTTAGCTCAACAAAGAGAAATTTAAGAGGCGCCTTGAAGTGGGTAAAGAAATTTCTGACAGTAGAAGGGTCTTTCATGTACCAGATTAAGGGCTTGCTGGCACAGGAGACTTAGTGTACAATGCCCTGGAGTGGGAATGTACAGCTACTTTAGGCTAATTCCTGGGTGGACAATTTTCACTTGTACCATGTACAAGGTGGCTCACTTACTGTCTAAGTGAAGTAAGTGACCTTCCACAGAGGCTCTCTGTAGTGCATATAAAGACTGTCTACATGGGCAGTCAGTGCAGGATTATTGGTTTGCTGCGAAATTACATCCAAGCCTATGCACGCCAGCTTCTGTGTGGAGCTACCCCTAAGACATCACACAGGCTGCTGGCTGGAAGCTAGCACTCTCTACGTTCAGGTAAGAAACCAGACATATGTGTTCAACAGTAAAGGTAATAACACAGTGGAGCAACCTAGCTGGGGGTGTGGTAGATTGCCCATGACCTGTTGTCTTTAAATAAAGGCCGGGTGTCTTTCTAGATAGGTAAGGCTTAGTCCACTGGTTGTGATGAGCTCGATGCCAGAATCACAGCACGAGGTTCTCTGGTGATAAGAGTGATTCTCCTTTTTAGTTTTCAAATCTAAGAAGTATTCAATGACGTGTCATCACTGTGCACACTTAAGAAGTATGTGTCTGCAGCAGGGCCTGATGAAAAGGCAGGTCCCCCCTTCACTAGTGTTTTCATACATTTTGAACCCCCAGGAATATCCACTAAGGATAATGGAAGAACCTGATCGAAACCTCTGAATGAAACAGCCCCTCAGACACAGAAGTGGGGGCTGATCATGGACCTGAATGTCAGGACAAATCCCTGCCTTTTTATTGCATACAGCACAGATCTAGAAGCAGATGCTCTCGAACCCCAGCCTGTTCTAGACCCTTCCCCAAGTACCCTGGTTGTATCTTGCATTAATCCTTACTTCTCAGGCTTAGACAGCTCCAGTGAAGATGTCTCCTTTGCAGAGCCTAGCACTGCCTTAGTGCCTAATTTTTTTTTGCTAGTCTCATACATGTGTGATGCACTATCAAACACCCAACAGCATTCTCTCTCTTTATAGCTTTCTCTGCTCCTTTGCATGTATACAAACCATAATTCCTGAAAGAAAACAATCCTCTTGTTTCATTTAGCATTTGAAATGGGCATCCAGCCAGTTATGTTCATGCCCTATGTTTGGCCTACAGGCGTTCTAATTTTTTCCTTGTGGCCTCATTACAGCCATCTCTTGTCATCACAATGCAAGATGATAATGTAAAAAAAATACAATTAGTTATTAATGTTTTGTATTCAGATTGCTTTTATTTATATCAGCCATAGGCCTATGTATATAGGATTAGGGAAGGGGATTTTCAGAAGACAAGGTGGTCAGAGAGTAACTCTCCTATACTTTCTCTGTGTTTATGTGATCAAGCTAGCTACTTCCAGACAGTGGAACTGTGGAAGGTCAGAAGTGTATGAGCACTACTTTTGGACTTATAATTGAAACATGGACACACAAGTTAGCTTTCATCCACATGATACACTTAGGCTTCATCTACAATGATAACAGGAAAGAAATAGCGACAAGGACTTTACCATAGGCTAGCAAATAGAGTAGCTAGCTACCCCAGGTTCCCAGCAGGCTTGTATAACCCATGCTAAAATCTCTGTCTCTGTTTCACCACCAATATGACCCAGGTTGCATAGGTTAAAGCTCATGCAGGTCAGCCCATCCGTGCTACATTAATTCCTCCAGTTGCAGCATACACATACCCAGAGGACTGAGTTCCTTTGGGACAGTCTTAGTGGTCCCTAATTAGCTTAGATACCATGGCTGTCAGCCCTTTGAAAAATTAGAGACAGATCAAATTATATTTGGTAGCTAATGTTATGGGGCTGAATTCATCCTTTCCCTAATTCCATTGATTTCAATAGAACTGTGGCAGAAATCTGTTTGATGTGTGGTCTGCTTTTTTACACTTGTGAATTAATTTATTGTTGGAGTGTAGTGGTAAAGTGGCCAGGGGCTTTTGCTGTGGCTCTGGAAGCATAACTTCAAGTCCTGCTCCAGACTTGTGCCAAAGGCTGCCCCTAGTTGATCCAGCTCTGAATAACTACCCACTCATTCATGTTAGTGAGTTGAAGGCATGTTGATATGATGGTACGCACATATGGCAGACTAAGCACTTGTTGAAAGAGGGGAGTTCATGTATAGTAAATAAGGACAGGAACGTACAGCCTTCTGACTACTCTGTGCTAGTTCCTTTTCATGTGCACCAAGTATATTGGCTCACTTCCTCATAGTCCATGCTCTCCAAACCTCTTATCATTCTTGTGGCTGTCATCCAGTTTCTCTACAGTTTGTCTATATCTTACTTAATGCATGGTGTCCAAAGCTGGACACAGTATTCTGGGTGAGTCCTCACTAGCATTGGGTAGAGGGCAGTGCTTAGCTCTTATATCTTACATGCAACCCTTTCTTAAGACGTTTCAGTTGTCAACTTTCTTTTTTGCAACAGCCTTACGTTGTTGACTCAAGCTGTTGATTCAGCTTGTGACAGCTGAGATCCTTTCCTGCATCACTCTCTAACCAGATAGTCCCCATTTTATTGTTGTACATTTGATTTCTCCTAAGTACAGCACTTTGCAATATCTTCATTGAATTTTCGATGAACGGTAGGACTGGTTGAGGAATGAGAATTGTTTTATGTGACAAATTTAAAAAGCAATGCTTTTGTGCTGTTCAAAACGTTTCCTGACATTTTCCAATAGTTCAATAAAAACATTTTCTACTTTGTTCCCTGACAGTCCGTTCCTTTTGAAAGAAGGGGGGGGACGAGAAACCCCAAATCAAAAGAACTGCGCTTTGATTGAATTTTATTTTAGTTCAGAAAAAGAATTTTTCCTGAGTATGTTTCAATGTGTATTTCTGTTTTAAACAATGCCTTTTACAAATGACAACATCAAAAACTCTGGCTTGTTCCTTTCCCCACCCCCCCAAAAATATTCATATAATTTGAAAACTCTCTTTTTTCACTGAAAGAATTTGACAATCCATTTTCAGCCTGCCTTAATCTTTAATGACCTCTGCTTTGAATGTATCCTAGTACGTTTTGAACATAAACTCTGACATGAACTGGAAGAATGTACCGAAGAATCACAAAATGATTAGGTAGTTGGAGGAATTAATTTATGAGAAATGATAGTTTCCCAAAGGCAGGAGCTGTTTTCCTCACTGTAGAGTGCTCAACACAATAGGGCCCTGACTATGACAGTGGCTTGTGGATACTACTGCAATATAGAAAGAACAAAATTAGTATAGTCTGGCTGCAGCTAAACTCCAGTATTTAGTCTGAATAGCAGAAGAAATTAATGGATATATCAACTAAACTGTGAAATAATTTCCAAATCACTTCCAATATTTTTAATTTAGATTTGTAACACCAAAAGGTGGGCTCTAGAAACAACGCAGCCACTCAGCCAGGTGTCTGCCTCCTCTAAATCCTCTGAAACCATGACAGGAGAAATGAGGCTGGCCAACAAACTATAACAAAATGTCTTCTACCGATAATGTAGATTAGTAATAATCTTTTTAATATCCCTAATTATACACCATATCTGTTGCTAAGTGACTGCTTTTTGCCTAATTCAATCCTGAGGTCATTTACTTGTGCAACACGCTTGGAGTTCGTGCAGTGTCTCCACGAGTGGCTTGTGCGTTTATAAAATAATGGCTTTCCACTGCCGATTGAGTTATTCCCTTAGCTCAGTTGGAAGTGGCCTTGTCCTTTAGGTCTTGAGATGAATGCCTTCTTTTGGGAGAAGTGTATGGCACACCAGTAAAGTGTAAGTTGTGTTTGCCATAGTGCTTTGGATGTTTTATCTATGTAGACCTTATACGTTATAATTAGGGACCTGCAGAAATCACAAAATCCAGCATTGCATTGCTCATGAAATTGGGCAATGCCTGTGAAGTCCATGGTGGGGACAAAAAAAAAAGCTTACTGGAAATAAAATGCTTGCTCCCCAGAGAGAGCCAGCCAGCAGTCCTCATGGTGTTGTGGCCTGGTCACACAGCCCACCAGGGAGGAGGGGGGCTGCTGGTAAGGAGAGCCCAAGATGGCTCCCGCCCCTGCTGCTGATCGGGTGAGAGGGTTGCCCCTCTCCATCAATCGCAACCAATCAGCAATAAGGGGTGGGGATGTATGATGGGCAGCTCTTGCAACCAATCAGCATGAGGGGTGAAGCTACTGGGGCCCCATCATGATAGCCCACAAAAATGGTGGCAAGCCCTACGATCTCCCCACAGAATTGGCCAGCCACCTCCTCCCGTTGGGTAACTCCCTAATTATAATGGATTTGAGTTTCTTACAGCAGTTTTCATAGTATCACATGTCTGTGTGTCCTCCTCTGCTGGCAAAGCTTCTAGCGCATAATTCCCAGACTGAGGACAATAATGGGGCAGCTTAAGTGTTTGAAATGTAATAGCTCTAAACAGTAGGCTGGCTCTTTCCCAGGAGAACTGGTTTAGCAAGAAGAAGTTGCCTAGCAACAAAGTCACCTGGTAGAAGATTGTGATCATCTGTTGGGACTTATCAAAAGGTCTAATGACAGGGGTTTAGAGGACTATAAAGGGGCAGGGCCTGCTCCAGTATTAGGCCATGTTTACCAGGTCAAGATGAGGGAAGCTTGATGAGGCATGGGGAGACCCTGCCTTCCTGAACACGGATGGACGCCCATGGGCTCCCAAGGAAAGGGTGAGTCAGGGTATTGCTTTCTGAATGATCTTGTGCTTTAGGGAAATAACAATGGTGTCTTTACAAGCTTGATACAAATCCTTGTGTACGGGGTTGTATGTATGTGTGCATGCAAGTGTGTAGTCATGTACAGCTGAAGAGCTGGGCAGGAGTTCAGCATGCCCACATCGTTGTAGCCAAAAGAGCGGGTATGTTTAAGCTACAGAGGTGTGTGAGGAGGTAGCACTAGGCCTGGGAGCCAGGCACTTGGGCTACTGGTTCCAGCTCTCAGGAGCAAGTGCTAGACAAAGTATCTGCACCCCACGCGTACTCTGAGATCCCAAGCCAAGAGCAATGCCTGGACTTTAAGACTCTAAAACCACACGGGCCCAGTGAATTGACTCCCAGCATAGCAGTTCGATGAGTATATAAGGAGTGCAGATTGACCTTGCAGCAACCACCCTGCCACGTTCACTGGTTATTCCACTTAAGGATCATAGCTGATACGGTTACCATATATCCAGTATCAAAAAAGAAAACACCTGTGGGGGGAGGGGAGGGGGGAGGGGTATATGATTGCAGGGGGGGCAGCGATATGCCTGTGCCCTGCCTCTGCCCCTCATTCCTAAGCCACAGCCCCCCCCAGCTCTGCTGCTGCCTCTCACTCCTGACCCGCAGCCCCCTGTCCCCCCAGCCCTGCTGTCTACACAGCTCTCTCTCTTTCTCTCTCACCTGCCAGCAGCTGCTTGGGCCTCTGCACAGAGCATGTGATCCCCCAACAGCCAATCACCTTCCCCCGCTGCCCCCAGACCCAAGCAGCCAAGCTGCAAGTGCCAGGGAAAAGTGAAGGCAAAGCAAAGACTTGGACATTTGCTTGCATTTTAAAAACCCGCCCGGACAGAAAACAGGGAACCAACAAAGAGGACAAGTCCAGGAAAACCCAGACATATGGCAGCCCTAGCCTACTATGGCTGCCAGCTTTAGGTTAGTTGGTAAACGTCTATGCTGAGCTCACTGCTCTGACACCTGAGGGCTTTCAGCCTTATGAAGAACTGTAAATGAAGGGCAGGGAGTAGACAAAAGGATGGAGTCCTCTTTTGAGGTTTTAACAGGACTTATACCTCCAGACCTGTACAGCGCACAGTTTCAAGAGCTGTGGCTGCTCTCTGGTTCTTGCACCGTGAAAGCCCAGCACTTTCTGGCTGCCAAGTACAATGGGCCTTGTGAATGGGAAGCATCTGCAGCTGAGGCTGGTTACTTATCTCGAGAACAAACCCAAGAGTGAAGTGAGGGTTTTCTTGCTGTATTATTTGGATTATTTTGTTCTGTTGATGTTCTAATCCATTTCAATCATTGGGTTTATTGGGTTAAACTCACTGGTAAATCTATTGGGTTTACCATGATCGGAGGCATCAGGCTATGTTAAACCGGGGATGGCTTCTTTCTCTCTGTTTCTCTTTCGGCACTTCCCCCTACAGCATGAGGTGAACGCGTTTGTGATACGCCAGGCCACTGACTGGGCACATATACAGTGTTGAGGATGGCCAGCTGGTCCCGAACGTGTGACCACGAGTGTGCAAGTGAGAAAGGAGAAGTTTTCATTCTTTGGTTATGGTGCCGTGTTAACTGGCAAAGCTTTGCTGCCCAGCCTCTTGTGGCATTATGTGGGTTTTTTTAACTTTTGTAAAATAAAGGTTTAAAAAATCTAAAGAAAAAAATCACTCTTAAGTGACATGTTACATTTGGCCCACACTAAATTGGTAGACTGTGAAGCAGTGTTAAAGTTAGAACATGCTGGGAGCAGTTGCACATGGAGGGTTAATACCGTTTCTTACCTGCACAGATCTGACTTGCCGCTAGAGGGCTGGCAAGCCGGGGTGTACCTAGGAGCCAGGGCACGTGGGATCTAGCCCTGCTGAGGGCAGGGCGGGAGACAGGACTGGGAGCAGTGCACACTAGGATGCTGGAAGATTGCAAATGGCTCATTTTATTGAGCATACCTAACACAAGCTAGGTAGCATGGCCAAGAGTTAACCCTTGCTTGAAGTGCCATAACTTTCAGATGCTCAGAGGACCCTTAACATGAGTTAATGAGCTTTAATGAGCAGATGCTCACATTGTAAGTGCCCTTAGTATGGTCTAAATATAATATGCAACTTCACCCTTCCTCCCTTTTAGAAAAGAGTTACAAACTACAGTCCCACAAACAGGCTTTCACACAATAGGATTCCTGGTTTGTCTCTCTTATTTACAGGGAGTACACCTGATCTGGTTTCTTTTTAATGCTCTCCATACAGATACACCTACCAGCTAAATAGCCTACCACAAGTAAAGCTGTCATTATAATGTTTATGAGCCAAGTCAAATTGACTTGGCTGTTTGCTTATAGCTTGGAAGAGCCTCTACTGCCGAAACGTTGATGTAGTTCATGGAATTTTGACTCCTTTTCCAACGTGAATGAAAGTTCAGATGGTCCATTCTGAAAGGTAAAACTCAACTATTTCCCTCTGCACTTGAAGCTGGTAAAAGATCTAATTACAAACAACTTTCTGTAGTAATTACAGTACTTTTTTTGGCCGTTTCTCTGTAGTGAACCACTATATATATTGTTGTCCTTTGAGCTTTCATCTTTCCAGCAAGTGTAAACAGCACAACACATGTAGTTTGCATTTGAATTTACTCTGGGAAGACTGACCACAGAGTGAGAGCATCTCCTGCTCTTCAAAGTCGCTGCTAACGTCCAGGGTGACAGGAGAGCATTTTATCTCCAGCCTTTCTCTTTTCTTCCAGGCATTTCAATTACTTCATTAAACCCAGATAAGAATGTTCTTTTCTCCCCATTCAAGCTTTCCAGTTACTGCTGATAAAGAAATACAGTACTCTGTACTCAGGTCTCCCCTTCTAACTACAGCTTGTGAGATGCAAGTAACACTTCATTTCACAGCCTCATGAATTAAGTTAAAAAGGACACTGCTGTTTATCTGCATCCTTCTTTTGCGAGCAAAGGCAAAGGGTTTCCAAACCAGGTGCCTAAGAGCTAGCCTTCTAGGTACACATACAGGCACACAAGGAGCTGGTTTTGAAAAGCATTCAGTGGTTTCTGTTGTCTTCAGGGACAGCAGCTGACACTTTTGAAAATTAAGCCATTGAGAGTCTCAGTACAGCTAAAAACAGGCCAGCTTTGGTTTGGGGCAAAGCACACTCTTCTATCTGGATGCTGAGGTCACAGATTTTGGCCCCTTCTAGCCCAGCCATGTACCCACATATAGTACTAATTTAAAAATACCCTTATTTTCCTACTTGGTGAAAAGTGCCCTGCCCTATATAAGAGCTTTCTGACTGCCATGCTAATTAAAGGGCATTGTCTTCTTTTCTATCAAGTGATGGGTTTGAGATTTTGTTTCTAGGTAACTATGGAGAACAACCAAGGTTACTTGGGGATGTTCATTACTGCCATGCTCATCATTGTCAAGATGGGCCTGGTCTGGAACTTGACCTCCTTCCTCAGTATAGAGGTTAGTTCAGGAAACATGGAGCTGGTAACTTGGGAGGCTTATGGTCCCCTAGAAACTTCTCTTTTCTTCTCCTTGGGCACCTCTACACATTCATTAATGCACCTTAGATACTTATAGATGCTTCTTCAGCCTGTACCCAACAGCTTGCAAAGAAGAATTTTTCCAACTATTTGAGTTAGTCTAATAAAAGATACCAGATTTACCAAAAGAACCTTGTTTGCCTGGGTCCTTAGCCTAACATGCCTACAACCTATACCCCTTAATTACTGTACATTTAGTTTAGTACTTGCTTAATAAGGTACTAAATGTGCAGTATCTAGAGTTACTGCGCAGTAGCGCTAGCAGTTTTTTAGCAATGCTTACTGTGCATGAGCCTAATAACACTGCGCAGTAGGCAATTAGCGTGGTTTTTGCTGTGACACACTACTGCGCAATGTATTAAGCTAATGCACAGTAAGGATCTTGCGTCGACACTCTCCTTTGTTCTTTGCACTTGAGCAGACTGCAGCCTTAAGAGGCTGAAGCAAAGATGCAAAAACAAATATAAGGATGGAAATAATGTTGATTTTCTCTTTACATGAGCCTCTCGTTACCTTGACCAAGAGTGACTGTGATAGATGAGTATGTCTGCAGAGCCCATCCTGTTTTGTGAATGGCATTTTGATTGTAAAACAGTGCTGTGGCTTCACTTGGTATTAAAGCCTCCATCTTGAGCTGAAATATTTCAGAGATGCTGGGGGAAAACTCTGACTCCTAGCAAGGGGTTAGCAATGCAGAAGAAACAAAAGTCATCTTTTCAGATGGAAACAGCCTTAGGATGTCAACTTGCCAGGAGAACTAGTTTTCTCATTCTGGGCTTCAAGTGGGTTGGATCTAACAAATAACCTGAGAAGGGGCTTGAAGTAGTTTCAGAAAGGACTGGCACTTTATAGGAGGAAGACTCTCTCCAGAGCCAGAAGGCAAGACTATGTACCAGGGGAGTGAGTGGAGAAGGATTTTGGACAGCCTGAAAGGACAATAAGACCCAAAGGGCTCTTAAGAAGGATGAAAAGGCTTAGGCAGAGGCTTGTGTATTGCTTTTTCCATAGAGCTGAGGCTGTTTCAAGTTGTGCCTGATAAAACAGTACAGGCGGCCTAGAAATACTATTGCAAAAGCTGAGTGTTATTTGCTTTAATTGTCATGAAGTCCCTTAAGGGGTGAAAATGCAATCCATAGTGATTGCCAGGGTGGGGATCTGGACAGGGCATGCAAGAGCTCCTGGGGAGATATGGGAGGTCCACAATGGTCCTGAGGTCTAGAGCAGCTGAGCTGCAGGGTTTTGCATGGCAGGAAGGGACACTAGCATTCATGTCTGAATCCTGGACATGTGCCTGAAAGGCCAGATCTAGAGCTTCTCCAAGCAAGCAGGGGACCGCAGCTCTGGCCCGGCTCCTTGCAGCAGTGATAGCCTGGTCTCAAGCTGAGCCAGAGTCACGATCCCCTGCTTGCACGCCCCTGCCCAGAGCATGCAGACTACAGATCGCAGCTCTACCCTGGCTCTGGTGCAAGCTGCCCCCATCCCAAATTCCCAGCAGCTCTGGAGCAGCCCCCTTCCCTGCTTTGCCACTTGTACTGCTGGCATGGCTGAGGCTGGTCTCCATGGCAGCCCCAGCCTGAGCTTTCCCATGTAGGTGCAGTTGGGGTCTCCATGGAGACCGCAGGCAGGGGTGGCTGGGCAATGGAGTTCCCGGCTGGCTGGATCTGGCCTGCGGGCGGGACTTTTCCTATCTCTGCTCTAGAGGCAGCCTCCCAAGCTCATCTGCTTTACAACAAAGCCATGGCAGGAAAATAGGAGGTTAGGATAGAGAGCATATCAAGTGGACCTGACTGCCAGGGGGCACCAGACACTGGGGTGACACCCCAAGCCTTCTACACTAGCACATTTCCCCTCCTCCAGAACTTTGCATGAGAAAAACTAGTCACACGTAGTATATTTTCTCAAAATTGAACACTTGCTCACACACTTAGAGACAGAACTTGGAAAACTATGGGTAATGCTCACCAGAGACACCTGCTGTAACAATATCAGTAAGGTGTTCTTTAAGAAAAACAACAACACAGAAATGTCGTAGTACAGGGCACATCATTCTCAAGGTACTGCTCTACCCTGCCTTCTGTATCTACTGCTAGGCAAATGCAGCCCCACCCTCCTCTGCCTCATGGTAACAAATACACCTGCCCATGCCGGTAGCGAATTATTTCTTCTTGTACGCTCTTTGAAAAGAAACTCTCCTGCATGCTCAATCCTACAATTTATACCTCCAGTATCAGATTGCATGGCATACAGGGACAGTTATAAAGTTAAACAAACACAGTCGATTAACTCGCCTGTGGTAATCAGTCTTTTCCTTTTATAACCTAGATACTACATATTGTTTACATGCTTCTCCAAAATTATCTCCCCTGTTCCCTCCGAGGGAAAGAAAGACGGAGCCATTGGATGATTCACCATACACAGAGATTAAAGAGGAACCAGCCACAATCTTAATGTGCCTCACTTAAGTAGATACGACACTTCTTTATAAACATGACAGCATTTAAGAGTTCAGGCTTTAGCAACATAGACTCAACAGACTCTAAGGCCACCATAGGGATTTGTCCCACTTGGTGGCCATGTGCAGATGAAGCTGCCCCAGTGCTAACTGGGAAAGCCACAGGCTATACTTGTGGAGAGGACCCTAGCTTGATATCAAGAGTACGCTCTACTGGAGTGAATCAGTGCCTTCTTTGTGCAGTCTTGACAATTGCACTAGGACAGTGACATCAGTGGCTAGTCATCAGTGGATGGAAGCACAGGAAATTCCAGTGGAGACAAGGTCTTAGACCATGGGTGGACAAAATATGGCCTGCCAATTGATGCTATCCAGCCTGTGGGTGCTGCAGGCAGCAGCTTCAACTCTGGCCTCTGCTGGCACTATGACCATGCTGGGTGGAGGAAGCTCTGCCCACCTGGCTTTGCGCGACAGGTCCTGTGCAAGCTGCGCTTCGGTCCTATGCCTCCGCTGGACCAGTGGCGCCCCACCTGCCTGCATCTTGGAGCTGGTGGGAGCTGCCCCAGGCTCTAGGACCATGCAGCAGGTGCTCCACATGTGCCTGGAGGTGACAGAGCTGCCCCAGCACCTCCTGGCAGGTGAAGCCCCAGCCCCGGCCCCACCTCCCACCTAGCTCCGTGCAGCACTGTGACCCATCCCAGCCACCTGCCACCTCCTGGATGTAGCCAGTATGGTTCCCATCCTGTGCACCTAGGTGAGGCTGTCCCCAGCACCCTGGGGCTGGGGCTCCTCCTGGGGGAAAAGAGACCCCTAGGCTATGGGTGAACACAGCCTTCATGGCCCTGGCAGGGAACTGGGGCAGGCTGGAGGGGGCTGCTGGGCTTCCCCAGGCTTTGTGGAGACAAGTCTGGATGGGAAGTGGTGAGGGGCAGGCAGGTTTGAGGTGCAGGCTGCTCTTGAGGGGCATGTCAGGGTGCAGGCTAAAGCAGGAGCTTTCTTGTGATTTGAGGGGTGGCTGGATGGTGGCAGCACTCTGCTGGAGGTGGGGGGCATCATCCCTACACTACTAAAAAAACCCATAAATCAGGACAAAAAAATATTTTTTGAAATAAAATTAAAATATTTTATAGTAATGTTTGATTTTTAGCATACATTTTTATTTTTTTTAGCTATAATTTGTTACAATTATATCTTCACCATCAATTTTATATGTGTGGTCCTCAACAGCTCACCAAAACTCATTAAGTGGCCCACCACCAGAAATAATTGTCCACTCTTACCTTTAGACCCTATGAAGTTCAGTCTCCTTCATGGAGGCTGATACCTGTGGGAGTATATACTCAGGCTCACTTTTCATTATTTATTTGTAGTATTATGATGGTGCCTGAAGTCCTTACTCTGCAGTAGATTCCCATTGTGCCAGGCAGTCTAAGTGCTGGATGGGAGAGGGTCCTATCCCTGATGGCCTTGCAATTGCATCTATAACAAGGACGTTTTAGGAATAGGGGTCACATCTACACGAGCGGCGGACTGAGCAGTTGTTACTGCGCAGTCATTTAGTACTTGTTTATGCAAGTACCAAACTGGTGTTACTGCGCAGTAGCATCCCCACACAGTTTTTTTCAGACGCTACTGTGCAGTAGTGTCACGTCACGGTTAGTGCCTGCCAATACTACTGCACAGGACCAACGAGCTACTGTGCAGTAGCATCTCATGTAGATGCACCCAGGGTGTGGGAAAGCCAGAGTAATACTGATTAGGACATGCTACTACAAAAACTGGCTAGTGCACAAGCTGGTGAGTGTTATAGCTGCCTCAAGCTGGGACTGTCGGAGGTGGGAGGCAGGCACCTTTAAAACACATCTCCTAACATTTCAAGTTCATTATATTTCAGTGGACTCATCATTTGGCCTTAGGCTGACACCTGGCCAGTGGACCTGAATGCCCATTCCTGAATGGCAACTCTTGGCTACAAGCCTGTTTTGAAAGTCTTGCTTAAAACAGGGAGGGAAATAAGGCAGAAAAGCTAAAGAAAAGAAGGGAGAATCAGGGATGTTGGTTGTAGCCGTATTGGTCTAAGGACATATGCAGACAAGGTTCTTTGGGTAAATGTGATACTTTTTCTTAGACCAACTAAATAGTTGGGAAAATCATTCTCTGCAAGCTTTGACACAAATGCCATTTTCCAGGCATAGGGAGAATCAAACACACAGGCTATTCCACTTGTAATGGATTTAACAGCTTGTCATTACCAGCTACTCTTTTTGTATAACAAATATTATTCACCTTCCAGGTATACTCTTGCATGCAGAATGTTGATTGCCCTGTTGAGGTTAATTAGCCATTTACATGTGCCACTTCAGACTAATACACTGCTAATAGCCAGCCAGCAGATTTAGGAAAAGTTATTAAGCCCAATATCTATACAAAGCAGAATTACAAATGCAGCCCTATCACAGAGCCATCATGGATGGTCCTAATCTGCAATTCTTATCCTGACTGAATTGGTTCACTGGAACTTAACTCCATAGCATCTGTAGAGTCTGATTTGGACCTGGGGAGTTAGTTAACAGATGGTAAATTTTAGAAGCTGGACAAGAAGAGCTGCCTACTAGATACAGGCCGGCACTAAGTGGGTTTAAAGGGGAATTTTGGAGGTTTTGGTTAGTATTTCAGTTCAGAGTAACTCTGCATTTCATCATCTAGACTCATGTAGTCCTGACAGAGTGGAGATAATGGTTAGTAGTGACCATTATATAAATCATGCAGGCACAGCAACCTGTCTGCAGTAAGTCAGGTTCCCCTACAACATTAGGAAGACATTGAACTGCAATAACCAGGGATGTTTGCACTGTTTCTTTAGATGAGGCAGCATAGTTTGAGGAAAGATCTAGGAAGAAGCTCTACATTAAAGCACAAAGAGATGGATTAATATTAGGGATAATGTTGTTCTCCCAGTTCTTGGTAAGAGTTAGAAGAAAATGATTCTTTCTGTGATCCCTTACCATCATTACATGACAGTAACTGGGATCATTGGAAAGCATGGCTCATGGGTTTTCTTTTTATAGTTGTTATAACTGCAGTATTATGATTGACATTAAAGGCCATATGCAGAGCTATTAGAGGTATCTGCATACCTATTGACCAGGTACTGACCTACTAAGGTCACTAGACTTGGACTCATTTAGTTCAGGTCCAACATTGGATCCTAACATTATTTTGTGCAGCAGAAGAATCTAGTGATCTAATTTATTAAGCTAGAAATCTCTGTGATGCTGGCTTTCTGTGGGAATTGGAAGCTATTAAACTGGGATTTTCAGTGGAGAATAAGGGAGGTGACATCCATGGGAACTGGGCACCCCACATCCATGTGCTCTTACACATGTCCACCTCCATGAAACAAAGGTGCTGACTGGCCCCTGTGCTGAACTCCCCCTCTCTTAGCTTTGCTACGTGTAGCAGGCTGGTTGGCAGAAGCTTGCAGCATCCTGGACACTCCTGGCTGTGGGAGCCTGCAGGTTGGCACTGATTGCAGGCTGCCTAGGAGAAATGGACCAGATGCAGTGGATACTTAGCTGGGCCATGGGAAGCTAAAAGGCTCTTGGAGAGAGGAAGCAAAAGAGACTCCCAGAGAGAGACAGCCAAAGATATAGAAGTCTGGAGAGGAGCCAAGCTAGCAGCAGGCTACCTCAGAGGGTCTGAGAAAAGACCGAGGGGCTGCAAGACTGGAAGTAGCAGCACCACACTGGCGAACTCCTGCCAGAGGGAGAGAAGGAAGACGGCAGTGCTGAGAGAGCAGCAGGGAGCTGGAGTCACCTTCTAAGGGCCTGGGAAGATGTCCTAGGACTGTGAGTTAAACCTCTATGGACTATGTTATGTTTGTGTTATTGAGGACTGATTAGTGTTCCTGAGAGGCAAGTGTGCCTAGGAAATAAAGAACTATGCAAAGTTTCAAAAGGATTTGAGCTAGCGATAACCCTGAACCTGCTACACTATGGTGCTATCAACCAGTAGAGTTTCTGGCTCCTTACTGGTGGTAGGAATGGTCTGCTTGAGATGCTGGAATCTAGTTCCTGCCTTCCCTGTAAGAAGTGAATTCTAGTGATATGGAAGCCATGTTCTGCTCTTTTGATCTGTGGGAAAGACTTCCATTAGCTTCCATGGGCCCTACATGGTATTGTTATCATACAACAGAAAATGGAAGAATGTTTCCAAAAGGAAACAACGGCCCCGTTTCACACATGTATTTCTTCCCTGCATCTGTCATGTCTCATTACAATGCATACAAACCAAGTTAGATAAAGGATGACTTGGTTGCCCTTTCCTTGGTGTGCAATTGCTTACTTTAGGCTGCTTACTGACACACTAGTCAAAGATTAGACAGACCTTTTAAATTCAGGGCTAGCGTTATAATCAGCCCCATAATGAGCATGGAAGTTTGCTATACTAAGAATGTAATTGTGAAGAAATACAAATCAATACAGGTCTAATCTAAATTAAATTGAGTTTTAGAGATTAATCAAATCTTAATTACAGACCAGTTCACACGTCTATAGTTATCTCTAAATTCACTGATCAAGCATTCATGCTGGCCCTGTAAACTAAGTATTGCTTTTTAACATTAATATCACTGAACATTATACATTCACAGTCTTTTGAGTGGCAAATTATGCACCAGTCTATGCAGCAGTACCATTAACTAGGGAAAACTCTGAGGGCCAGATTCAGATATCATTATTCATGATCTTCCTTGTTCCACATAGTTGTGTTAACCGTGATGGGACAATTCAAGGGGGTAAAGTAATAGGTGTTGTTTTTTGTGTTCACTTGTATCTGTGCCAGGTTAGGCACTTTTCAGACATTTGAGAGTTGGCTGTTCCTGCCCCAAAGTACTTGAAGCCTAAAAACAGGCAGACAAGGAGACTGAGCTTAAATGACAGTGGAGACAATTGTAAAATGGGGATTAGGGTACCAACCTCTTTCTCAAATTTTACTGAGTCAAAGCACCATGTAAGAGCTAGAAAAGTTGCTGAGTTTTAACATGGCAGAATTTGTAGACAATGCATTTAGTTGGGTAAGTCCAGAGAAGACTGGGGTGACTTCTAGAAGTACCTAACTAAGCTTTAGGAATGAATAACATGATAGCACTTGAACATGTTAGGACTAGTAGTAGCATCACTGCAACTATTAGCCATGGATCAGAGTCCCATTGCAGTAAGCCCTGGACAAACACAGAACAAAAAGATGGTTGCTGCCCCAGGAAGTTACATTTTTTACATTTATTGGGCTGTAAGATAATGCACATCATAGAAAAACAATGGAGTGCACCTGTGAGCACAGAACTCGGGGGGGGGCGGGGCAGAATAGAGACCTAGGCATCACTTTGGTGGAAAGGTCAAAGATCTCTGCTCAGTGTACAGCCAACAGGTGAGCAAGATGGTAGGATGCAACAGGAATAGGAGGGAGAAAAGTAAAGGAAATATTGGCCTGTTATTAGGGGTTTGCCATTGTTTGCATAGCCAGAGAGATGCTACATAGTTGAGGAATGTTCTGAAAAAGGTGACAAGGATAATTAGAGATCTGGAAAAAATGTATGTTTTGAGATATTGAAAATATTATGATTGCCTACCTAAGAAATAGGTATACATGTATAACATCGAAAAGGCAAAGATTTTCTTGGGGCAATATCTTTTATTGGACCAATTTTGTAGCTGAGATAGTTAGACAAGCTTTGAAATGCAAGACATTCTTCACCTGGTCTGACCTGATTTGGTAAAAGGAAGGCAGATGGAGAATTCCTGTCTAATGACACTAATGAAATGACACAAATGTGGTGAAATTAAGGAGGCAAAACAATTCCAAACAGATAAAACAGAATAACAAATTATTAGTTTACAGCGCACATGATTTGATTGTAGGACTAGTTGGACCCAGGATATCAGGGCCAAGAATTTAGCAAGACTGGACATTTATAAGGAAAACAAATATTCCCGAAGTTAGAGCAACAGAAAATTTTGGGAGAGAGGAAAGCTTTAGATCCACAGATCAAGCCAATCCCTAACTATCAGGAGTGAGGACGAGGTCTTCATGCGGAAGAGATTATCTCACAGCTGCCTGGTGCAGTTTCTTGTACTGAATCAACACTACCCTGAAAAGAGCAGCACCCCATCTGGGGCACCAGCCTGAGTTGCCTGAGTCAGGACGGCAGGTGCGGTGTTCCTAACAAATCAAAGTTCAATGCAAGTAAAGATGGATGGTAAAATCTGTTACGTCAAGATAAATTCTCGCATTTGTGGTATTAAACACCCCCAGAACTAGGGGCAGCAATGTGGTTTACAGGGTAAAGCATGGAACTGGGATGCAGGAGACCTCCACCCTCTTTTAAAGCTCTTCTACTGGCGTGCCTAATGGCCTTCGGCAAGACTCTTCATTTCCCTGTGCTGTAGCACTCCTGTCTGTAAAACAGGGATTAGGATCCCATCCTCCTTGGCAGAGTCTTTGAAATCGGTTGAGAAGCAGCATTACATAAGAACTGATTATCTGTATTGTTTTCATGTGTGACGCATGTAGGGACAGCTTTGGATCCCATGGGCAGAATCAGTCTTGGTATGGAGCATGGCATCGAGTGCTTTGGTGGTTCCTGACAGCAGTTATGAGTGTTTCCTCCTTTCTGTCTGGTTCAGGAAACCTTTCCAGACTAAATTAAGTTTACCAAAATGCATTTCATTTAGCCTCACTAAGACAGTTATCCTACATTAGATGAATACCCGCTGCGTATTAAAAGCATATTTATTTGAAGATTAACTACAAGGCTGAGTAGTTTATCCCAGTGAGACAACTGGATTAACAATGAGAAAACTGAAGCACCCGTCCTATTATCCCTATTATACTCCAAGTGATGACCTAGTTTAGACACTTTGTAGTTTAGATTTATCCTAATTCACTGTTAGTCCCATGGTTGTCTTGCCTCCCCAGGCTGAGCAAAGCTCCTGGCTTGACTCCTATCTGCCTTCAGAATCATCAGTGTAGTTAGGAGGGATTCAGTGTCCATCCCGTCAGCTGATACCTGTGCACAGGGGGTCGGCTGAACCGGGCAGAGTGAGACAACGCAGTTCGGCTTAGAGCACTGATTCTCAGCCAGGCGTTGTGGCACCCTGGCGGCCCCAAGATCCTATGAAGGGTGCCGTGGGGTGTAAGGAGATAAGCAGGTGTGAGGAGTTAAGCAGCCTAAATGATTCCCCCCCCCTACTCCCGCTCCCCAGCTCTTCTGCACGGAAGTGAACACTAATATAAATTGGGTGCCTTTGACTTTACAGAAGTTTTATGGAGGGGAGCCTTGGGTCTAAAAAGGGGTACCTTGAGTCCAGTGAGGGTTGCCTCGAGCCCAAGAAGGTGGAGAACCCCGATGCAGAGTTTGCAGTATGAGACCAGAATGAAAGCGTTAAGCATGGTGGTCAGAGAATTCAGACCTGTGAGAGAGGCAGAGTTTATCATTAGGAACCGGATGCTGCTGCCTCACTCAGCAGTCGTTTATTCTGCAGGGACCCCCCTGAAATTTGGTGACGTAGAGCAGGGCTGTCTAACTGGCAGCTAAAGTGGGTTAAATTGCAGCTGCTGCATTTATGCAGCTCTGGTTCTCAGGGGGTAAATACCACTGCCACTTGCCCCCTCACTCCACTGCCAATGCTGATTTGGGGTCTCCCGTTGCAACTGATGACTAAAATTGTCGGCGGGGGAAAAGTGGGATGAGTGACATTCACCTCCTGAGTCGCAAAGCTACGCCAAGTCACTGCTCCAAAGTTTTGGAGCTGTTCAGCAACTCCATATTTACACCTGAGGAATCTTAGTCAGAGAGAAAAGAGGTGACTCGCTCAAGGACACAGAGGGACCTTGTGTCTTAGCCATGGTTCAAGCCAATTCCTGCCTCTCTGGTCTCTGACTGTATCCTTAGGCCACACCTAGCACATCCTTAGGGCTTTAATCTATCTCCAATGATAAGTTAGTTTTGTTCTGCCTAATAAAGTTATTCAAAAGGAAAAGGCTGTCCATCAGTCATGGGAAGCTAGTACTTCGCTACTGTATTATATGAGTGTAAGTCCCACTAAGAGCTGTGGGAGGGATGCTTTTTGAAAGGGAAGAAAGGAATAAAAGAATTATGGATATAGGTTTGCATTTTCGAAGAGACCTAATAGGATTATGGTACAGCTCCTATTCACTTTTGCCCATCTCCCCTGGGCTTCTTTGCAAATCCTACCCGTATTTCATAAAAGGCCATGTTTGTGTTAGCAGCTTCGACCTTAGACATAAAGAACCTGACACCCAGAACTTACATAATTACATTTGCTTTGAATCTCCCTACTTCATTACAAAGCCAGCAAAGACCATCATCGTTCTAAATTAGCAGCGTGCGCCAGTCAAAAGAAATTCAATCTGCTGTTTCTTGACTCAGTTTACCAGAGGCAACTTGACAACAAATCTGCTGCAGTATCCTCAGTGAGACAGATCTTCAGTGAACTTCTTGATGGCATGTGAGAAAAAGTTGTGCCTGTGTTTACTGCAGCACAGAATAGGGAGTTCAGGCCTTAGTGTCACAAACCTGCTGAAAATTTCGGTTGTAATGTTATGGTTTAAAACAGTTAAAACAGAGCTGGACCCCCCCCCCCCAAAAAAAAAAAAAAAAAAAGCTTAACTATATATTTTAAAAAAATCAAATTTCAAAAGTAAATACCTGGTGAAGTCTCAAAGAGAATTTAAAAAATCCTTTCACTATTTCTTGTGGGGAGAGAAGGGGTTGTATCATATCTTGAATTTTCTATTAAAAAAAAATGAGGAAAATTCAGAGTTTGGGTAGTGAGTCTTTTCTGAACATACTCCTTTGGACTAATCCCTACGTATTTTATGTAACCAGTGCTAAACTAGCACAGATCCAGTTTCTTTTCCCTGTTGTACCCCTTCGTATAAACAAAGGAGGAAAAAGGGCTGCATTGCAGTGAAGATGCATTAGAGACAGAAGATAATCTAGGTGTAGCCCAAAGTCTAAACGAATCCTTTGAATCAGGTTGCAACAATACTGGATGCAAGAACCAAGGCAGGATAGCTATAAGGAATGAGGGTGTAGAAATGGCAATGATTACATTTAGGTTGGAAGCCAAACTCAAAGGGTGGCTGTACATGTGTCAGAGCAGACTCATTAATCAAGTCTGTTGGAGCATGTTAATTAGCACGCTCCAGCCAGCTTTTGCATCTCGTGTATCAGCATCCTGTGTTTCTCACTGACAGTGGGGGTGCTCTAACTAAGGCTCCTCAAATATGCTTTAGTTAAAGCACCCCCACCATCATTTTGAAGCATGGGGATGCTGGTATGTGAGACGCTGTGGGCACTTTAATTAGAGCTCTCTCAGAGGTGCTCTGATTAAAGTGCCCTGGAGCACACGTAAAGAATCCCAAATTGCTAAGTGTGTGTTAGTCAGGGGGAGTAGATAACCTCAGTCCCCTAGATCTGGAAGAAGAACCGCCATGTGAATGTAGTGGCCCAGTAACAAGGACTCTGTAATAAATCTTAAGTTAAGGGCTGCACCCTACCATTGGTTGAAGAGCGAATGTAGCACCTCTTTGTAAGAAGGGAGAGGAAGGGAAACTGGTTGGAGTCCACTAGGTTGATATTAATAGTAGGCAGTTTTATAACACATTCTGAAAGAAAGAATAATCAAATGCATGGAGATAAATGGAAAATGGGATGAGTTAACTTAACATCTTGCTTTGAAAACATAGCCAGTTTTTCTAGGCAAATAAAATGAAGTGGATCTCATCCTGGGGCAGAATCAAGGGGGAGGCACTGGTACAGTTGCACACCCATTTGTTTTCTGCTCCATCCAAACTTTAAAACCAATTGCCTGGCAGTGGCAGCAGCATTTCTATTCAGGCAGCAGTGAGAGAGTTGATTGACTTCATGGCTCATTATAATCTACCTGATTCCTTTTCAAATCTTAATTCCGCAAGTGTTAATGGCCCTCTCCTTTTTAATGGTCTTGATGTTCCATTAATCAAGTTAGCCTTTCTTCTGCATTAGCTGCTCCTGGTAATGTAGCTCCTATTTCACAGCCTCATAGACTATTTTAACCTATTCCAATTAAGTTATATATATATATATATATTTCTGCATCAATCTTAAAATGTATAATACAGCCTTAGGCTACTAGTGTATTAGTAAAGCTTCTAGTTTATTTTTACCTGGAGAAAAATGTGTTGTGTTATATGTGATGCATCTCACCATCTGCACCCCCTTTTCAAAATCCTAGATCTGCCCATGATCTCATCTATCTGGACTTCAGCAAAGCATTTGATATGGGGCCTATAACAGGGTCATCAGTCCCTCTAAGACAGAACAGCCAGCCATGTTAAGGAGGCTCTGCTGTAGGGAATTCAGGTAAAGAGGGAGTGTTTCACAAGGAGCTCTAAAAGTTCCCAGAAGTGAAAACAAGCAGTAAAAGCAATGAGTTGGGAAGGAAGCAGCTTGCTGCAAGCAGAATCAGGCTGCTGTGCTGGAGCTAAAGCATCTGAGATGAGACGGAGGATTCGCTTTTGTTTTGTTTGGTCACTTAAAGACTGAACTTTGTTGCAGAGAATGGGCTAAGCTCATGAGGGAACAAACTCTCCTGCAGAAGCCAGTGGGACAAAATGACCTGCTTACAGTGCCACATGGGGTGTTCACATATGCATGTGGCATCCCCTGTGACCCACTCCCCACAGCCCCAAACAGCCCCTCAAAGGCTGAAACTCTGGCGACCTGCAAAGGGAAACCTATGGTTTCCTGCATTTTTTCCCTTTAAAGGAGAACATCTGCATTTTTCCACGTCAAACAGAAAACCCAGATCCCTGCTCATTAGACAGAAATAACAGAAGAGGAGAAAGACCTTAACTGGTCACAGGATGGCAATGATCAAGTTAGTGTGGCGGTGGACTAGGATGCATCAGAAAGGGTGTTTCTTCCCCAGCAGAGACAAGAAAGTATGAGTGCCCGTGTACGAGGCACTGGCGAGGCACCTGGAATACCATGTACAAAACCGTTCACCCATGTTCAGGACAGATGAATTCAAACTGCAGCAGGTGCAGAAGAAATCTTCCAGGATGATCAGAGGAACTGAGAGCTTGTCTTATCAGAGGAGACTAGAAGAGCTTGGCTTGTTTAGCAACACACAGACTGAGTGGGGAATATGATTCCTCTCTATAAAATAATGAGGGTAAACACAAGGAAGTGCGAAGGCCTATTTGAGATAAGGAGCAATGCTGACACAGGAATAAATGGATATAAACTAGCTGTGAATACATTTTAGATAGAAATGGGGCATCTAGCTGTCAGAGCAGTGACATTTCAGAACCACGTCCCATTTGGAGAGGGGGTGAGCGTCAAAAAACCTAACTGATTTTAAGATGGTGCTTGAACATTTTGTGAACAGTTAAGAGTCAGTTGCCTGCAATAGTAGGAGCTGGACTCGGACCCAGGTATCCAGGTTGTAGTCATAAGTTTCTATGTGTCTGAGCAACTCCCCTGGCTGGAGGGGAGTTGCATGGAGATAACTGAGGATAGAAGTTGGTTCTCAGATGAATGCAAGGCAGATGTCTAGCATGCTAAAAAACCTGCATTTTAGTATTTTGGTATTTAATTTGTTTTTAGTAAACAAGAGCCCATTGTATTGTAAACAAGAGCATTGTACAACAGAGTCCCTGCCCTGCAGAGCTCACAGTCTGAGGTAGCTTGTTAATGTTTAAAATTGTTTTTTTTGGTATATCAGGATACTTTCCAAGCAGGTAAAATCTGCAGCAGATTTAAATTCAAAATGTATCTCTAGTCCCTGCCTGATACACGAAACAGGAGTATAGACTCGTATCAGAGACAATCAGGACCGTGCTTTAGTTTCATTAGCCTACTTTATAAACTTTTGTATTAAAAGTGGATACTTACTTAAATACCAAACTGTGCCTGGGTTGTAATCTGTTCCTCTGATATCACAGATCATTTGCAAACCACAAAGTCGCTTTGATCTTGCAGAATGTTCAACTAAACTTAAAAGGAAATTAAATGCAGAGCTCAATTTTTCATTAAGTTGTCGCCCACCGTTTTAGAGTTATGACTCTTCAGATCTGTCTCTTCTAACAGGTGGACAAACAGAATGTTAATACCGTGGTATCTGTGGCATTATAAAACCTGCACTGAGAGGAGCTCTCCAGTTGTTACTGCTTCTTTATTACCATTTCTAAATATCAGCTTTCCAAAAGCCTCAGAGCCTCTTCAAACCCCGATGAAATCAGGGATTAATGAAATTGGGGATAAATCAAACAATCTGAAAAGGGGTCTTTTTCAAATTGCAGGTTTCTTTTTCAAAAAGTCAGGGTTTATTTTGTAGTAAGAGAAGTGCATTATCTTACACTGGATATTTTGATACGAATTCTGACTGTGAACCTAATACTGCATCATTAAAAGTCACTCAAGACTGTTGCTGTTGACTTCCAGGATTGCACAGTCATGCCTATAAGAAGTCTGTCTTTTTGTCACCCATAGAGCTGGATTGTGGGTCTTTGCCTCAACACTACCTAGGCTTCCCATCACATTTGTCTGAATGGCTGTGCTTAAAGAATGCATAAGAGTGGCAAAAGTTGAAAGCTGTGAATGTGTAAGGCACTGACAAGTGTGTGATGTGATCCCCATCTCAACCTAACTTACAGGAAATAAAGGCCTGTTAAAGTCTGTTGCAGTCCCATTTACAAGTCTTTTTTTTAAGGTCCCTACTGTGTTGGCCATCATGATGGGCTTTACAAATGTACTTACTAGGCTGACTATTGTGGTCATATTCTGTTGCATCAGGCATGTTGGGAAGGCTGTCTAGGCCAAGGGGAGGGGAGGAAACTGCTAACTGATGTTTATTTTATCTGACTAGCACCCATAAGCTTTGACCTGGATCTAGGCCCCATTGTATTGGAGGCCATGCAGCAGGGTTGTCAAACATATGGACTTCAGGCTGAATTTGGTCAGTGGAAGCAGTCCATCTGGCCTGCTGATAGTTGGGGGGATGGCCTGCTGCATAATCTGGGGTCCCGTGATGCCCCTGCTTCTGCCTGAATGCAGCTCTGTGCTGCTGCCAAAACACAGCCCCATGTTGCTGCCTCAGTACAGCTCACTACAGTTGCTTCTGGCCTCACAGATTTGGCCTGGGAGGAACCATTACAGTCCAGACCTGGCCCTGGGGTGACTTTGACACTCCAGCTATACAGAATTAAAAGGGAGAGCCAATCTTTGTGAATGGCTTATAGTCCAAGGTCCTGATCCTGCAAACAACTATACATAGCATTTTTTTTCTCTTGAAGTCAATGGAAGCCTTCATTAATAGAAGTTACTAATAAGTGGGTGTTTAAACAACTGTGCCTGGAAAGAAATCAAACTCCGTCTCTGGGATTATCATATCCTTGTTTATAGTAATGGGCTTTGCTCATAGTCAGGTTTTTTCTTGAGACTGTAGGAATTTGTTTCATTTTCTTTAGAGCCGGACAAGGCATATGTTTGGAAATCTGGTTTAGAAGGGTTTTAGGTGAATCTAAATCTAATTTCCAAAAACTTCCTTATTTTTCTGGTTTGGTGTGGTTTGGTTGCTTCTTTGGCTAATGGTGAGCTCATTATTTCTCTTTTCCTGATGCTTCCCCTCTCTCATTAAATTTGTCCTCCCATGCTCTGTGCTAGAACGGGCTTCTATTTGTAATGTGCTTTGTTGCTTGAATTGCTAGAGCATGGTGTTGGTGAAACACAACTGTTCTTGTCCTGTCATCTTTAATATTGTAAGTCCAGAGAAAGAGAGAACAGAAAGGATTTGTTGGAAACATCTGCACTTCTGTACCTCGGGGAAAAAACACACCAACAGGAATAGATGCTGTTTCCCAAAAGAAGCCCAGAGAAGGCTCAGTAGTGACTGAGCAGGTGTTTTGTTATATTAAGAATACAATCCTACTAGGAACAAAAAAGCAAGCACAGCAACTTCCTCAAAATCAGGAAGGGAGAGAATAAACTCATCCCAACCATGACTAGTAGCCCTCTATCCTAACATACCTGGAAAAAGAGATGTTTTTGTAGCATGCCATGAAGGTCACTGGATCATGATGAAGGAGAGAGCAGTGTTCAAAGTTCAGGATCTATCATGAAGGACTTCCTGCCAGAATGAGATGATAAAGGATCGCATGAGAGGTCAGTCAAACTGGACTAGATGTGACTGAACCCAGGAGAAATGAGAAACATCAAGAATAATATGCACAAAGAGGCAGCAGCCAGAGGCACCTTTTCCGTTTACTCCAATGTCACCTCAGCTGCTGCCTTCCTGCAGAAAATAACTGTCTGGCATCATTGTTCCCTGTGAGTGGGGAGCAATTCTTACTGATGCGCACCGTGGGTTCTCTGGCCATCTGGCCTGCAAATCTTGTCTCAATGGTTCCAGTAACATTTGCAGGACATTAGTGAGCCTTATTGTTAGAAGGAAAGACTCTGAGTCCTAGACATAAGGAGGTATGAACTGATATCAAGCTCCCTTATAAGGTTCCAGTCACTGAAAGTCTTCACTCATGGCACTGGAAGAAGTAAAAAATAATTATAATTTGTTAGTGTTGTAATGTCTGGAGACTTATTTGTTTCACTGAGGCTCCATTGTGCCAGGTATTGTACATATTGTGACAGGATCAAGCCATAGAGGAGGCAGTGATGCCCCTTGGTGGCCATATCTCTACTGCCCGGCTCAGTCTCTAATGTAGCCCTTCCTTGTTTACGTGCCTGCCACACCTTGTTCTTACTAGAGGTTGAACAAGGGAAGCTGCCTGCACGCCTTACAGTGAGCCTCAGTACATTCAAGTCACCACTGGGTCTCTGTCAGACCCCAAGAGTCTTATTTCAGCCCTTAAGCTCAGTGGGACCTCTTGGCCTGTCTGTGCCACTCCAGGGCACCCATAGTCTTATTAAGGGCTCACTGTATGGCTCCATCCTTCCCTACACCATGTCCCATGACTTGCAGGTGTTATCTCTCATGGATCTTTTGGCTGTGGTCCCTCCTGGGCCCTAGCCTCACTCTCAGGCCAGCAATCAGACTTAGGGTTGCTATTGGTCCTTTTTTATACTGGACCATCCTGCTTTTAACCCTTTGTTCCCTGTCCATTCCTCAATGAGGACTGGACTACAAAAAGTCCTGTTTTTCATTTCATTGATGGAAATACATGTCAATCACTTGTCTTCATAATTCTGTTGGCTGTGCCTAGAGCTGGGGCGGTGCACAAACAGGAGGACCAGGGATCCCAGCCAGGGAAGGAGGGAGGTGGCTCCACTCCTCATTGCTGATTGGGCAAGGGCCACAGCAGCCCCACCTCTCACCACTGAATGGCTGAAGGTGCCCACCCCCCACCAAGGAGATGCCTCAATGGCCACCCTAGTTGGACCCTTCTGGTCTCTCATTCTCTCAGCCCTGCTCTAGGTCCCTGGATCCTCTGATCAGATTCCCAGCCCCTCTCTGCAGCCTCAGGCTTGTGGATCCTACTCTCGGGCTACTGTGCTCATGACAGGCTCCACTCTCAGCTACTCTCGGGCTGCTGGTACTCTGACTAGTCCTAGAGCCTGAATGTAGGAGGGCTCAAGGCTGAACACTGGGACAACTTTGATAAAACAAACAAACCCCCAAACCTGCACCCCTGACAAGCAGCCAGACCTCCTCTGGGTTTACCATAAAACCAAGGCCACCTGCCTATATAAATACACCCCTCTCTGCCCCAGGTACCCTCCCCTGTTCCCGGGTCTGCAGAGTTGCTTCCTCTATCTGTTCAGGTGCTCTGGTGCCAGAACCTCCTTACTTCTTGGCTCTCAGGACTGGACTGCCTGGCCAGCTGAGGCCTTGGGCTTATAGCTCCAGCCCCACCCTCTGCTGGTCAGATAACTCTCCAGTCAGCCTCCTTGCCGCCTGCAAGCTACCACTCATGCTGCTTGCCCTCTTAAAGGAGCAGGCACACCCCATTGCCCTTCTACATATGCATATAATAAAGAGACCATCCCTGCACAAAAGAGCTTGCAAATCAAAGTAAAACAACAGATGGAAATAAATAGGGAAGGAAAAGCAGAAGATACAAGTAAAACAGTCAGGTCCAAAATACTCTGGCTTCTTGACCTCTACATCCCTCTTCTTGTGTCTTAGGTACTGAATGCAGACAAAGAGCTTGCTATAAGGTGGCAATACAGTCAACAAATGTTTTTTTTCTTTATAGTTTGTCTCCATTAGTCTTATAATGTTAATTAGGTCTCCCGGGAAGCAGGATGTTCTTTTAGGACAGCCTTTTGCTGAGAGACAGAGTATAGGCTGGAGGGAAGATGAAGATTGTTCTTCAGAAACAGAAGGCCAAAAATCCTCTTTGATAATTGGCTGGTCTGGTTTACTTACAGATTGACCTGGATAATACCCATCTGTCTGGGTGGGAAATCCCTTCCTTAGAAAATGCAAGAGTCCTGCTCTTAATTCCTGCTTTGTAGACTCAGCCTTTTTTAAAGTTTGAGAAATGATAGTTCCCCACAGGCTGGATCCTGCCCTCTGCCAGTGTATTGTTAAGGGTTCCCTGGGGCACTGAGCACTGCCTTGCGCCGGTGTCATGGTTGAGAAGAAATGCTTAACTTGGAATAGGTAACTAGCAACACTAAGGAGTTTGGCCCTTCTAGTCTGAGGATGGGGCAGCAGAGTTATATATACTGATGCCATGCTCTTTCCTATCCATTTCTATCCATACGCTTCTTGGCCTGTAATATCAGTGCTCACTCCCTTCAGAAAGGACACCACCAGATGCACCATGCTGTATGGTAGTTTTTGTCCTTAAAAAAAAAAATCTCAAGGGACTAATTTATATGTTTGCAAGTGACTTGACTCAAACTTCATCTGGTGTCCCCAGACTTGGAAGAAAAAGTACATTAGTACTTTTGTACCTAACAGCTTGCAAAGAAGATTTTTTAGTTGGTCTAATAAAAGATATCAGATTTACCCAAAGAACCTTGTCTGCCTACGCCCGTAGACTAACCCGGCTACAGCCAACACCCCTTAGCCCCCTCACCTCCAAATAAAATGTTATTAGGATTCATTAGCTTATAATTCCTTTTTGATTAAAAATGATAAATCATTTTATGTTTGATGTTAACCCACAAATGCATAGCATGTGTCAAACAGAGTGATATGTAGACAGCCCTTGGGCACATGCACAGAAGAGCATACCCTGTCGCTTCCATTGCTTGACAGAAAATAATGGGTCTGATCAAAGGAGAGTGGCCCTCTCTCCACTGGGGGACATGGCCTTCAAGAGGTTAAACCTTAGAGATGCGGCATGCTAAGATGTTGTCTTTGATTTATTGTTCCTCTTTTCTTCTTGTTTCTCCTTGAAACATAAAAGCCGGCAGCCCACAGACTCTTGACATTTCTTTTGAATTCTCTTGTCATTCAGAAACTGCCATGATCATCTTCATCAACTTTGCATTTAGCTTTCCTGGGCTGTTTGGGGTTGCCCTCCCATGATTAGAGGGAAATCTGAACAATATTTAAAGGGCTCAGTCTTGCAAGCTGCTGAGCATTGTAGTCCCAAGCCAGCAAAGCATTCATTTAAGCATAAGCTTAACTCTGGCTGAATCCAGTTAAAAAAAATGTTTAAATAGCTATTAGCTAAGTGAAACTCTGAATATGACTGCAAAAGATAATCTTTCACTCAGGCAAAGGAAAGTGACATTGGGTGGGATTTTTAAAGCACCTTTGTAACTTAAGACCACAAATACCTTTGACTTTTTCATTGCTTGAAATTAAACATGTTTTAAATCCAGTCTCTTGGGCTTTGTGATGTCCCCTAGAGCCTGATGTTCTATCTGGAAATGCAGAGCTGGTTTTTGCAACTCAGGCTGAACATAGCAGTTCAGTCTTATTATCTCCACAGCAGACAGTCTCTAAAGTAAGCGTGTGGCTGGGGAAGAAGTAAAATGAGGCAGGAGGGCCTGCAAAAGCAGTAATTCTAGAAACAAAGCCATTTTAACTGGAAGTTGAGGCATTGGCATCTTTTAGCTGTCTTGAATGGAGAATAAAGAAAAGTCTGGGAAAGGAAGTGAGTTTTAGACTCTCTGATTTTGTGTTTCTGCTGTGTTGAAACCAGGTGGGAGCTCTACCCGTCTATAACACATAAAACTGGGTTTTAACTCTTAATTTCAAACATGGAAACAGGCAGGCATCTGGGAGGCGCACAGAACAGCATGGGAGTAGCAGAAGAACCTTCTTGGATATAACACGAGGACAGTGCTGTCAGGCCACAGGCTCGAGCAGCTTTGCTGTTCCCTCTACGTTACTTTGTGCTCTCTGACTTCACTCTCTGCTGGATCTCCTGATTTCTCAGCCCAGCTTCTCTCTGACTCAGCTCTCTCCTGATTTCCTAGCTTCTTGACTCGGCTTGGTCCTAGACTCCGCTCTGACTGCACTCCTGACTTCCTGGCTTGGATTCTGCTCGCACCTCCTCACCCCAGTTGGCAGCTTGATTCCCCAAGAGGACCTTGTTGCCCACTCTTTGTTGGCATGACAGTTTGCCTGGGCCCCCAGTTTGGAGCAGAGAGTCCAGCATGGAGTTCAGTGCCCTGCTGGGGCCCTCGGATCTGCCCACCTTGAATGCCAGTTCTGGCATGATGAGGCACACAAGCTACAGGGGGGACCACAGTGCTCTATGCCCCTCTCCTGCTACCTGAAAGAGATCACGGGGACCGGCAGTTCCTTATCCAGTGCTGCCTTTACTTCCTAGCCCAGCCCAGAACCTACTTTAGGGATCAGCCTAAGATGATCCTCATTGTAAACCTCCTGCTGAGGAAGTCCTGAATTGGGCATCCGTGCTGGCAGAACATGGTAGCCCCGTGGTCCAGAACTGGGAGGCGTTCCTTCGGGGATTCCCCACCATGTCTGATGACCTTCACTGGTCTCAACAGCAGAATCTGCATTCAGAAAACTTTGCTAAGGCAGGGCACTGCTGCCATATGTGCATCCCTTTTTTGCTGTTACGCAGCAGATACACCCTGGAATGAAACCGCACAGGTCTACCGATTTCTGTGGGGTCTGTAAGAAGAAGTAAAAGACTAACTGGCTCTGGTGGAACTGCTCGCAGGAGTCGATACCCTCACGGACCCAGCAGTCTGAGCTGACTGTTGTCTTCGGGAATGGAGGGAGGAAAAAAGGTGGGGACCACTCCCACCGCACATAGGTCAATGGGGAGTGCTGCTGCCTTACCCCAGATGAATGGAAAACTGAATGCCAGCGGTCCCTACCCTGCCTTGTACAGGACTGTCACGGAGTCACGTAGGTGCCCCGTGACTGTGAGGGTGATTGGCAGAGCGGCCAATCACCCAGGCAGCTCAGGTGCCGGTTACCAGGGTGACCAGGCGGGTCACATGGCCAGAAGGGGGCAGGGCCAGGCCTTTATAAACAGCTTAGGCCGGAGCCTGCCTCACAGTTCCCTTCTGGCTGCCGCAGGGGCAGGGGCAGGGGCAGGGGCAGGGGCAGGGGCTCTGCGGCTGAGCTGAGCGGCCCGAGGCAAGTGTGGCAGCCTTACCATACTAACCAACTGTGATGATGCAGGGAACAAGATCGCCTTCAAGGGTAGGTAGAATCGGAGGACCGGGTGAGGCTGTAGGGGAGTGAGGAGGCCTCAGCGGGGCTCCCCAACAGCTTGGGGGTTCCAGATGCCCAATAGGGGCGTAGTACCAACGGAGCACTAGCCCCAGAGGGGGCGAGGCCCCAGAGCGGGCGAGGCGCAGAGAGCGCGGTGTTGGGCCCCAGAGGGGGCGAGGCCCCAGAGCGGGCGAGGCGCAGAGAGCGCGGTGTTGGGCCCCAGAGGGGGCGAGGCCCCAGAGCGGGCAAGATGCAGAGAGCGCGGTATGAGGCCCGGAGCGGGTGAAGCGCAGAGGGCGCGGTGCAGGCCCCAGAGGGGGCGAGGCCCCAGAGAGGGCGAAGCGCAGAGGGCGCGAGACAGGCCCCAGAGGGGGTGAGGCCCCAGAGCGGGGCAGAATAAGCAGCGATAGCGAGCCACCCAATGGCGCTGAGACTAGGGTGGTGATAGCGCCGGCCCAATGGCGCTGAGACTAGGGCGGCGGTAGTGCCGGCCCAATGGCGCCGAGAGTTGGGCGGCGATGGCGGTATAGGCCCTATGGGGCGCCAGGTGGCCGAGGGGCACCCGAGGGGCGAGGGACAGCACAAACGTCCCCCGGAACAGCTGCGAGGCTTGGGGCGTGCTGAAGGGGAGGTTTGGAGGCACGTGTGGCCCTTAAGGCGGGGCGTAGATAGATACCCCATTGGGGAGTAGGGACAGGAACACCAGTACCGTCCACTAGGGAAACAGGCAGCCTCCATACTATATATTAGTCATCAAAGTCGTGGCGGGCGAGATTCTGAGGGTGCTACGTTCACCCTAACGTGACGGTAGGGGGTGCTAGGGAGTTCACGGCCGCCCCTAGGCCCCGCTCCCTCACAAGGACCAATGAGCCCATCTTGCTTGGCTAAATTCTGAAAGTTCACATGATAGGAAGCATTTCTGGCCTCCCTTGTACCATGATGGATAAAGAACTGAATATTCATTGTAGTTTAAACATAGGCATTTCTAAGCTGCTTTGGGCACCAATGGCTTTGCCAGAAAAAAAAAGACATGAGCAGAATTGGGAACCCTACGTCTTTACCTTGCTGTTCTTCTATAACAATGTCTATCAGTAGAATTCACTATCCCTATCAGTAGAAATGTAGGATGTGATTTACCCAGTTTGGTCTATGTCCACTGAAGCCAATGGACTCACTCTTGATATAGAGTGGCTGAAGTGTTAAAGACCCAGTTCTGCTTATTTTTAAATGGTACACAAATGCTGAAATTTGTAAGGCCTGATAGTCTTTAACACTGAGGCCCCTTTACATCAGTGGTCAGCAACATTTTAATAAGCTGTGAGACAGAACAAACTGGCTCTGGTCCTACATGGGCTGGGCGGTTTTGGTGGCAGGTCAGTAATTGGGGGGGGGTCTGGGGGGGGTGGGGGGGGTGTTTCCCTGCACCTGTGCCAAGGCAGACATTTGGGAGTGCACCCTTAACACCATCACACTTGGTTTCCAGCTGATGTGGGGCTACACTGGGTCTGGGGGCTGCAAACAGCATCCATGCTACAGTTACTTCCCACCCCGCTCCTGTCCACTTCCTAGGTGCAATGCAGGCACACCTGGAAGCAGCACAGCTGCAACACAGCTCCTGACTGCCCAGACCTGGCCCTGGGCCCAGCACAGGCACAGACAGGAGCTGTTTTGGGGCAGAGCAGCTTGAGCTGTGCTTTCACTGCTGTTTCTTCCTGCTCCACTGTCTCCCTGGCTGCAGCATGGACACAGCTTCCAACCCATAAGGAGCTACACCCTTGCTGTAGCTGGGAGGCTGGTGGAAGGGGGAAGTGGAGAGAAGCAGAGGCAGCATGGACATAGTTTGCAGCTTCCCAGTTCCAGGCACCAACACCCCTCACCCCCCAATGCAGCCAGGGAGCAAAGGATCTGGGAGAAGTGGTGGCAGTGCAATCTTAGGCAAAAACTTCCAGCTTAATCACCCAGATCCAGTGGCTCAGTGGGCCACATCCAGCTCATGGATTATATGTTGCTGATCCCTGCTTTAAACCATTGCAGCAGTGAAAAGTGACTTTAAAATGGGTGGAAGGTCTAAGCAATTTAAGGGCAGAGAGGATCTTCTATTCTAGACTGACCTCCTGTGCAACATAGGCCATAGTTTCACCAATTACTCCAACACTGAGCCAATTAAGGATGAAGCTATACATTAGATTTAGACCATACTCAGTCTGTGGAGTGGTAGGTGGTGTTGAAGTTAGAACGTGCTGGGAGCAGTTGCACGTTAAAGGTTAATACCATGTATTGCCTGCACTGTTCGGTCTTGCCATTAGAGGGCTGGTGAGCAGGGGTGTGGCTAGGGACCAGAACATCTGGGCTCAGTCCCACCTTGGGTGCCAGCAGGAGAGGGGAGCTGGGAACAGTGCATCCTGGGATGGTGGGAGGACTAAAAATTGGTTGTTTTATTTCTGTGGAGCAGACTGAACAGGAACGAAGTAGCACAGCCCAGCATTAACCTTCACCTGATGTGTCATAACTTTGAGACACTCGGAGGGCACTTAGCACAAGTTAATGAGCTTTAACATGTGGACATTCATGTTTTAGGTGCTCTTAGTATGGTCTAAGCATAACATGTAACTTTACCCTAACTTGTTTAACTAAAATCGTTAACTAATTCAAAGAGGTAAAAAGACTTTGTGGAAATGACTCAGAGCCACAGTATGAGTACTGGATGGAATGGGATGGTGTTGAATTTCTATGCTGTGGAGTTTACGCATAGTCAAAAAATGCTGTCTTCCTCGTGGGCCTCATCCTGGGAGCTGCTGAGCGCTCTGAGTTCCCTGTGACTACAATAGGAGTTAAGGGTGTTCAGCACCTCTTCACATGGCACCTGATCCTAGAGCTGTGTGTAGATGTAAAGATACTATTTTATTTCAACAATCCTATTGAAGGTAACGCCAGGCAGTAAACTGAAAGATGCATTTGGCATGCGGTATATAGAAAAGTCAATTACGTGTAATTAATGTTGGCTAAATGCTTTGAAAATGCTTTAGAAAGGCATGATTAAGATTTCTTCTGTTTAGATAATTCTCTCTCATGTTTTAAAAAAAGCATATATCAGTGCACTTCAGCTTTTTCACGTCTAACTTTGAGCACAAATGACCCCGTTTAGACATTTTCTGTAAAACTATGGGGAAGGTCTTCAGTGGAGTTGAACTTGCCCTTACAAAACTGCAAGATCCCTTAAAGTGTCTTAAAGACCAAATACAGCTACAGCCTGGATACTTGACACCTTAAAGATCCCTTGCTGTTCAGAAAGGCTTGAGGTTCCCTTCCAGCAAAGCATTTTGTAGGTGTGCTCCTGATACGAGTTCTTAGTTTATGTGAGCTCAGTGCAGCGTAATTTGTATAATCCGCTACAGATTTATTATATGTATTCAGTAGCCAGTTTTGTAAGATACATAGTAATTCATGTTCATTTACAAGCTCTTAAACTCTTGCTCTCAGTAGGACAGATTACAAACTACTGAAGTGAATGGGGGGGGTTTGCTATTGACTTCAGCGACAGAACGAGCGGGTTCGAGATACAGGTAACATTTACACTTTTTTGCATGTGCTTTTATCACTCAAAAATAAGCAGTCATCTACTGGAAGACTTGCAGCCAATTGTTTCTGACTGCCATCTTTTACTTTTCATTGTGAATGAAAGATTTCATTGGAAATGACAGAAAACAAGGAAGGCTTTTCACACTGAACAAGAGACTCAGCGAAACTCATAAGGTTGCACACAGGTTGTTTGTGATCACCATGCTCTGCAAATAAAAGTAGATATACTTTTCTGCTGAAATTGTTCCAAGACTCTCATGGCAGCTGGAAGTCAGGGAAAAGATAAACTGATGACAGATATAATGAAAGCCTTCCATTTTATTTGCTTGCCTAAAAGAGTTGTATTCTTCAAGGGATCCTGTATCATCTACTGCAGGCAAATTCTCCAGATGTTCATCCAGAACCTCTTGAAGAGTAACACAATAACTCAATTGTCTTTTGACAACACACAAATGGACTACTTAATGCTTTAAAAATGTATTACTCATTTTACCTTAAAAGAGATACACAAAGAGTTTACTAGTCTATGGGGGGTAAAAAGATGCCTTAGTCAGGCTCTTTTTCAGCTTAAAGCAGAAGTACATGAATATTGTGACAGTTATCCACAGATGCTGCTCCTATTGCTGAAAGCTGTGATCACTTCTTTTACCAGTTGTGTTGGGTTGGTATTATTCACAGTCTGATTGGGACACCTCTGTTGAAAGCCTATACTACAGTCTTCTGGGGGCAGGGGAGCTATGTTTTTAATTCCCTTCCCAACGTGCCCCACAGAAACCCTTCATTTTTACTTATATTTTATCCCCCACCTGCAGTATTTTATATCCTGCTTCATCTTGCACCAGGAGCCAAATCTTTAAATAAGTATACAGAGCCTGTTTCTCCAACCTGCACTTTCCCACTTGCAAGGTGGCAGTTCCTATGGGCCCCCTTGCTATCCCACTTCCACTGGAGGGCTCTAGCCCACAAGCTGGACTAAAATATCATTGGCAATTCAGTGGTAGCACTTGAGCCTAAAAGGGTACCTCTTCACTTAAAGGCCTCTCACCTGGTTAGCTAAGATATGGTAAAATCCTAAGAAAGATTTTAGGACAGTTGGTAGCTTTCACATATGGCAGCAGGCCCAAGTAAAGGATTTACTCCTGTCTACTACTACAGGATCAGGGGAAAATAGGACTGGAAAGAACCTCAGAAGATCACCTGGTAACAGCCCACTGCTTCAAGCAGGCTTATCCCTGACTAAACTATTCCAATCATGTGTCTATCTAACCTACACTTGAATATGTATGGGGATGTGGAGTCCATAACTTCTTTGGTAGCCTGGTCCAGTGCTTGACCAGAAAGTCAGCAAGTTCTTTCTAATCTCCAACCTACATTTCCCCTGCTGCACTTTGAGGCCATTGCTCCTAGTCCTGTTCCCTATAGCCAAAGAGAAAAGGCTATCTGCATCCTCCTTACAACTGCCATTCAGATGTATGAAAACAACTATCAAATCCCCCTCAGTCTTCTCTTCTCCAGACAAAATAATCCTGGTTTTGTCAGCCTTTTCTTGTAAAACATGCTTCCCAGGCCTACCACCATTTGCCACTCTCCGCTGGACTCTTTCCAAATTGTCCACAGCCTTTTTGAAGTATGGGCCCCAAAACTGAATGCAGTACTCCAGGTGAGGTCTCATCAGTGCTGAACAGAGCAGAAAAATCACTTGCCTTGATTTGCAAGAGATATTCCTGCTAGTACAAAGCGGTATGCTGCTGGCCCTGCTAACCTGAAAACATTTAGCTTCTCCAAGTAATCCCTAATCTCTTTTCCCACTAATTTCAGCTCTTTGTCTCTTTCCCAAACTTTGCTACGCACTGCACTTGTGATCTAATAGCTGAATTTACTCATCAAGACTGAAGTAAAAAAGGCATTAAGTATTGTACCCATTTTTGCATCATTCATAACTAGGTTGCCTTCTGTATTTAATAAGGGACCTACACTTTCCTTGGCCTTCCTCTTACTCCTTTTTAGAATCCCTTTTTATTGCCTTTTATGTCCCTTGTGTAGGACACCCATTGGTGCCAGCCCAGTACATCCACCTTTACAGGCCTGCTCTTACTAGTGTCCTCTGTCCTCTCTCCCTTTTTTCCTGCCATGTCTTGATATAATAACTAAATAGGGGAGTCTGTCCACAGAGCAAGGGGGGAGCTAAGCGGTCCCTTGTCTGGTCTGTGGCTCCCCCTGGGCATGTCCAGCTTTTACTCTAGTTAATCCTTCCAGTTTGGGGCCCATGGTTCAAGGCCAGAAGTTTCTGACTCCGCTTTGGCCATGCCTTTGTGACCGCAAGTTCCAGGCCTACCCCCAAACACGCAAGTAGGGCCACAGGTCCTATCTCCCTTGTTATGCTCCTGCCTTACCATCCTGGGCAGGCTTTACCCCCCTTAGGCTCAGAGTCTTTATCTTTTGTCTCCTTAACTGAATCTCCAGTTTGGGGTGCCCCCAGTTACCCTTTTCAGAGGCCTCTGCCTCCCCTACAGCTACAACCCAGTCCTCCAGAAACAATGAAAACACCAAACTCAAGCACCAGTCTCAACTCAAAGACATGTCCCACATGGAGTTAACCTCACCCCTTGGTGGTGTGCTTCAAGTTAACAGGAAAAAGAAAAGGCTAAGGGTACTTAGCTTACACCCAGCATGGGTCCTCAGGTTTCCTTCATGCCAGCTCTCCTTCGGAGTCCTCTCTTCACAGCCTGGGGTTTAGCTGCATTCCTCCATCAGGGCTCTGTACTTGACAGCTGCTACAGTCAGCCTGGCCCTCTTAGCTGGAGGCTTAAGCTTGTATGGGGCATTCTGGGCCTGACTCTTCACTTCCATGCCCTAGGTCATCAGGCACTGACTGCACCTGGACCCACAGATTCATAGATTCATAGAAGTAGGGTCAGAAGGGACCTTGTAGATCATCAGATCCGACCCCTGCCTTGGGCAGAAGAGAAAACTGGGCTCAAATGACCCCAGCAAGGTGTACATCTAGCCTCCTCTTAAAGACCCCCAGGGTAGGATCCAGCACCTTGGAAGTTGGTTCCAGATCCTAGCCACCCTGACTGTGAAGTAGTGCCTTCGGATGTCTAGTCTAAACCTACTCTCTATCAACTTGTGGCCATTATTGCTTGTTGCCCTGGGGGGCGCTCAGGGGAACAAGGTCTCTCCCAAACCCTGCTGGTCTCCCCTAGTGAGTTTGTAGACAGCCACTAGATGCCCTCTCAGCCTTCTCTTGTGGAGGCTGAACAGGTTAAGGTCCCGTAGCCTCTCCTCGTAGGGCCTGCCCTGCTGCCCCCTGATCATGCGAGTGGGCTCCTCTGGACCCTCTCCATGCTGTCCACATCCCTCCTGAAGTGCGGCGCCCAGAACTGGACGCAGTACTCTAGCTGTGGCCTGACCAGTGCCACAAGGAGGATCACCTCCTTGGCTCTGCTTGAGATGCATCTGTGGATGCATGACAAGGTGCGGTTAGCCCTACTGACAGTGACCTCGTGTTGTCGGCCCATGTTCATCTTGGAGTCAGTATTGACTCCAGATCTCTTTCTGCCACCGTGCTTTTGAGAAAGGAGTTTCCCAGCTTATAAGTGTGCTGCTGGTTACTACTGCCCAAGTGCAGCACCCTGCACTTGTCAGTATTGAAACCCATCCTACTTTCATCAGCCCACCCAGTGGCCAGTGGCCATCTTGTTTCAGTCTTTTCTGCAGTGGGTTTGCCTGTAGCAACACAAAGAAAGTGCAAGTAAAAGAATGGGAGCAGGAGACAAGGCTGGTGGGGGCTGGAATGAGGGACAGCAGAAACCAGGAAAAGGGACACCTTGCAAACCAGGAGCAAAAGGTGAAAGAGAAGAAAAGGGATCATCAGGCACCTCTAGATTCCCTTCTAATTCTAGTAACAGGGTAGGGGCCGCATTAAAATTTTCCAGTTGCATTTCAAACCATAGCTTGGTCTTCCTGATTTTCTCCCAGTGTGCCCACATGATCCTCTTATGATCTTGCTTGTAATATGACCATGTTCCACTTTCTGTAGGATTCCTTTTTCAGTTTCAGCTCATTGAGGAGATCACTACGGAGCCAGACCAATCTCTTGTTGCACTTCCCATTCTTCTGTCACATGAGGGTCGCTTGCTCCTATGCCCTGCATACAATCTCCTGTAATGCAGCCAGTTCTTCTGGACTCATTTTCCCCTTCAACTTGCTTCCCAGGAGATCCTGCTCACCAGTTCCCTGAGTTTGTTAAAATATACACTTTTGAAGTCCAGCATCTTTATTCTCTCGTCTTGCTTCCTTCCTTTAGGATCTCAAACAATCATTGTTAGATACTAAAAATACAGCCATTTGCCCTAGCCCTTGTTTTGCTTACCTAATGTTAGCTATCACAAAGTAAGAACATGTTTTTTCTTTCCCCCCTCCCTCTCCAAGGAGCAGAGTTTAGTGCCAAATGAATACACATATTCAACATTGGCGGCATGCTGGAGGTGGTGTCTTTCAGATGCAAGACCACATTTGTGATCAGTAAAACATTTCACCAAATGGCTCCCACAGGGCTGTTACAAGATCAGAGGAGTTTGTAGTCTAAGTCTACATGGATTCCACATCTTAAAAAATGAACCAGGCACCTTTTTTTAGAAGCATCAGGAAGCATTTAAGCCTGAAGTTGGGAAACTCATCTTTCATTGTTGATGCGGTACCTATCCTGTGGCTACACCGCAGTTGAGTTTCCAAGGGCTGTCTGTCTGCTACCTTACATAAACACTACATTCACTTAAAAGAGTTCTAGGAAAGAGAGTCACAACATGGGCAACCTTTCACTGAAGGGAGGCCTGTAATAATTTCAGCTTTTGTTGGTGTGACCTGCCCTTGTAGAGTTGAAAAGAGCTTTGAGAACACACCCATGAGAGCAGGAAATCTCTTCTATGGATCACTTGTAAAATGGTTTGGTTTGAAAAATACCCTGCGGAAAGAATGAAACCTGACTGCAAAGGAGAGGGCTGTGTTTTTTTTCTCCCCCCCATGAATAGGATTTCAAACTAGCAGCCAAAGTGAATCATTATACATCCTTGCCATATGTCACTTTCAATCAATAAGGCCTTATGCTCTGCTAACAATCATTTCAAACTATACCTATTAACAAGAATGCACATTTTCATAGTAATAATTCCATGCACGTCAACACACACAGATTACAAATAGACAAGAATAATCATACCAGAAGGGAGATGGAATTTTTGAAACAATGGGCAAAACGTGCGTGTACATACACAAAACTGTAAAAGCTGTCACTCATCATGCATCTAGTATCTTTTTTAATGGCATAAACTTCTGCAGATGAATCAATTTTTTTAGCATATGCTTTCTTGATGACACATTCAGTATCTCACTTGATAACATGGACTTTCTCAAAAGAGGCTGCTGCACGAAGGACACAAACCGTACTAGCAACAACCAGAGTTGATCTGAGCTATAGCAGGATGGTCGTTGGGGCAGTTCAGAGATGTGCATCTTCTAAAGTCAGTCTAATGGCTCTCAAAGGATTCCTCTCTGCATTGGAGGGGGCAGCTATATCCTTCCAGGAGGTCAATTCAGAGTCTGCAACAGTGCTAAACTTATCACTGTTGTCTCCCTCTGACCTTTTTTTTTCTCTTTCCCCCTGCTCTTTTCCCTCTCCCCTCTCCTCCCCTTCTTTACCTCTTGTCTTGCTTATCTCTACCTATTTACATTTTCGCTGACATCCTACCACACTTTTAGTTTCTCACATTCCTTGGAGTCTCAGACCAACAGACTCCCTATGCCTGATTGTGAAGGGTGACTGTGCCCAAAAGCTTGCTAAGAACTTTTTTCTGACTATTCAGTTGGTCTAATAAAAGGTATCACATCTACTCAAAGAACCTTGCCAGAGAAAAGGGGACACTGGAATACAAAATAAGCCTGGTCCAGGCAATGCAGCCCCAGACTGGGGCTCAGGAGATCTAGGCTCTGTTCTTTGGATTGCGGTTCTGCTCAATGACATGGGTCAAGTCTCACACGCAGTGTGGCTGCACCTCTTGTCTGGCATTCTCCGGGGTGTCACTCTTGAGCGGCCCTCCTACCCCAATCCCACTTGACATGTGCCCAAACCTGATAATAACCCTTCTCTGCTACGGTCCACTGTCCAGCTCTCTGCAGCAGGCTTCAGAGTAGCAGCAGAATGGCCTTCAAGGCATCTTGGCTGCCTCCTCTGTGCGGGGTTCATTTCCCCCAGGTTACTAGGCGTAATGCAGGAAATCCTGGGTGAAAATCTATGGCTCATGTTATACAGGAGGTCAGCCTAAGTAGCTACAATGGTCCCACTTGTTTGAAAATTACTCAGATTTGGGCACTTTGAAGACTGTGCAGTCCCAGGAACCTACCTGGAGCTGACAAGACCATAGACAATTGTGTCCAGTTTTACATCTAGAGAGATGACAGAACTTAGGGCAGGGTGGCACCTTAGAGACTAACTAGTTCAAAGAGTCATGAACAGGGAACCTGGCTTTCTCTGATTAAACAAAAATCCCCAATTTTTGGATTTAAAAAAGTAACATAAAATCCGCATTTTTCTATGATTAAAATGAAATTAGTGGTGTTTCATTTTAATCATGGAAAAATGTGGATTTTGGGTTAATTTTTATATTAAAAAATTGGGTTTTTTTTTTCATCAGAGAAAACCAGGATCCTTGGTCATGAGTGTTCATAAACAACAACCCACTTTATTAGATAGCTCTTGTAGCTGCTGCTTATGAAAGCTCATGCCTCCACAAACCATTTAGTCTCTAAGGTGCTACCCTGCTGTACCTTCTGCTTGACTTCAGAGTAACATTGCTAACCACTGTGCTGAACATCCAGAAGGAGAGGGCACTACATCCAAGCCTTCTTAGCCGTTGTGTCAGCCTAGAGCAGCTATCCCTGAAAGGCCCTGTGACTGTCAACCAAAAGTTCCTACAGTGCCTGATGCTGGGAGATGTCAAAAGACAGCACTGACCAAACAGAGACAGGGACCAGGCTGGTTTAGACACTACTGCAAGGGGATGTGACCCCATGGAAGTGACTGGAGTCTTGCATTGGCCTGGTCTACTCTACCAAGTTTTGCCAGCACCCAAAGGTCCTCTACAGTATCAGAAATCTCCTTTTTGCTTGCAGAAGGAAACCACCTCTGCTAAATGGAATAAGGCTACTGCTACTACCCAGAAGCTGGTAGCAGGCGAGTGTAGATGCTCCTCTGCCTTCTGCAGTTGCTGCATCTGTTTAGCAGCCAGTGGCTTCCAGGATGCACTTTTTGCTTGCTAGCACAGCTGTTGAGTGGAGTATCACAGCAGTACTAAGAGCATGAGGATGTGCATGAGATGACAGCTGCTGTCTTGCCAGAACTTGTAGTTGTAGACCAAGATAAGTGCAGAAAGGCTTTAAACAGGAGATATACAAGTCTGGGGGTGCAGATGAGTAGCTATGTATCATCTTCCTCTGGGACCTCTTCAGAAACAAATAATGGAGCCAAAGAAGATCACTACTTTGGTACCCTAGCACAGATACCTATGCTCCTTGGCCAGGAGCTGCCAACAGGGCTCAGCAAGAACACTTTTGTCCCAAATTAAGCATAGGTGCAATTTTCCGGATGGCATCTAATTAGCACTGGCTTCCAACATGCACCATTTCGGTGCCTTAAATGAATCACCTGAAGAAGATCATTGACCACTGAAACCAGTGTGGCATCTGTCTCAGACTCCAGGGAAGCAAAAAGAGCAATTGCTTCTAGGCAGAGCAGACCTCAGTTATTAGTAATTGTGTGTGTGTCTTAAATTTTGCATCCTTCATTTCCCTTTACCTAGCTTTATTTTATTTTTTCCCCAGTCAATAAGACTGATTTTATTCTTTCTTCTTAATTAGATTTTTTTAGATTTCCCATTGTAATTAATGCACTTTTCTCCAGTGCTGTGACCTGTTACAGTAGTTAAAATATTAAAGCCTGATTGTTGCCAGATCTAAAGGACTGGGAGATATAGGTTTTTTTCAATAGCCACTTTGTCTTCATCTCTTAAATTACTGTTTGCAGTCTGCTTTGCATTTTTGGGTACGTAATAAGAGTTGTTGACCTGTGTGAAGAATGTGATATAAAAATAAACTGCATTGTACTTTTAATGACATATTCTAAATTTTCATGGGGATACTTGGAGTTTTCATATAATAATGCTTAATGTTCACTCCCCTGTACTGATTTGGTTTTGTAATCTCAGCACAGCAGTGCTGTTTAATTCCAGACTTTTTGTATTAGGGGTAGGGGTTACATTTTCATTAAGGAGCCTGGGGAATTGTATTGTTCCCCCACACACTCTTTTAATATTTGCCTCTTCAGCTCTGAATCCCTACTGTTGAGTTATGCCTTGTATCCACCCCTGGAAACACATAGGGACTAGCTACAGATGGATCTAAACCTCTGTGGTGCAGTCTCTGCCACCTTCAATGTCTGCCCTGGGGGAACAAGGGGAGAGGAGAGAGGTGGTGAGGTTGGAAGGACTGGCTTCTCCCCTCACCCTCTGCTGACCCGCTTGGCAAAATCTTACTCGTGGTCTCCCTCCAAGTTGTGTCTCCCTTCTCCCCCTGAGGGGAGGGTTTGGCACAATACCCAGTGGGCAGGCCAGGAGGGCCAAGCTCCAGTGGGAAAGGTTAGCAAGGAAGCACTGAACAAAACTCTGGTCTCTGCAGATTCCTCACTCATCCTGGAAGGCCCCAGGACTTTCATTGGCAGACCCGGACACAGGCATGGGCGAACTGGGCAGCCGCCCGGGGCCTGGACAGAAAGGGGGCCCAAAAATGAAAAAAAAATACAATTGCAAAAAAAAAGTTTTAATATTGCACATATACAGGACTGGCAATGTTATCCACTGAGAATGAATTATTTAAAGACATGGATACCACAGATGTAATAAAGACTTTTGCAACAAGTCTGATTTATTATTATCATTATCTCTGGTGAAGGGGGGCCTGATACTAAAAGTTTGCCGAAGGCTGCCAGGAGTCTGGGTATAGCACTGTGCATAGGGGTAATGTTAGCTCTGTCCTAGTGCAAGAGGATGGGATGACCCTGTTTTCATGACACTATTCTTAAACGGGTGTGGAATTGCTGATAAACTGCATGAGGGCAATTCCTTCCTTCTGTCTTCATCCAAGGACCTGAGTATATTATGCCTCCCATTTACCTTTCTCATGCTCATCAACTCTCTGTTGCTGAAGAACCACATGTGCCTCTATTTACCCAAAATTTGTATTAACTGCCCTTCTCTATTACTTCTGTTGTGCCCCTTCCCCTGTGCTTTGGGGTCATGGGTAGTGCACAGTCCTGCAATCTGAAAGACAGTTTAACTTATTAGAAATTAAAATTTCCTTCTAAATCCATTGCTAGAAACATTGTTTTTTCCCATCATTAATGAATTACTTTCTATGTAATAACAGCACCAACTGCAGGCAGAATCATTATTAAAATCTCTGTTAACAACACAGTGTTACTTTGCTCCTTTCATTTCCTCCACTATTATAAAATTCAGACTCATTTCATCTATTAATATTAGCAATCTCTTTATTTTTTAATTTTGATCAGACATGAAATTAAAGGCAGGGGGAGAGGTTGTGTTCTTATTATAGAAGCTGCCCTGGTACTTATTCTTTTTTAATCTTCTTTTTTTTTCTTCCTACCAAGTCTTATTTTATAGATACTATTGCCTGCTTTTGCACAGGTATTCCTATTGACTTCCCCTGCTATCTGACACCTCTCCTAGGGAAGTCAAACCAAAGGATCCAACAGACCTCACTGGAAGTTGAATTAGGTCAGTCTTGGTGTGGATCTGTGACTAGGACCCTGACGTGGGAGTAAGGAACTTGGGTTTTATTTGTTGCTGTGACACTGAATTGTTCTGTGACCTCAAGTTATCTCACTTCTCTTTGCCTTATTTTCCACGTATATAAAATAGGGTTGAGTGTCTTCCATTAATAGATCTAAGACTTCTTGACAAATGAACGGTGCTAAAAAATAAAAGGAGCTGAGTAAGCAGCAGAGCTGGAACTCTCCCCACAACAAACCTTCGACTAGATGTGAACCATGAGCAAGAGGGTCCGAGAAAGCAATGCTTTCATGTTCAGTGCTCATGCGATACCTCTCGTCCCTCTCCGCAGGCTTGCTGTTAGTGGTTGTGATGAGAGGGGCTGGGGGTTTTTTTGGGTTTTTTTGTAGAGCATCAGACATAACTGAGCAACAATTAAAAATGTTTCCTCTTAATAACTTGACCAGGTAAGCTCAACACATGGACATTTCTTTTTCAAAGTGGTTCTTGCTTTTTCAGGCTTAGAATAACAGGCGTCTGCTGAACCTGGTGGAATATTTATTTATTAGCTTGTTTCTGTAATCATCACGGTAGGTTCTGAGCACCTGCCAAGCACGTATGGATTTTTCCTTTCAGCATCCTCTGAGGTAGCAAAGTATTATGGACCCAGATTCTCCAAGGTGTCTAGGTGCCTTACTCCAATAATTTCAATGGGAATTAGGCACCTGGGAGTTAGACTCCTTAAATACCTTAGAGGATCTGAGTTGCTTCTATTTTATAGATGTGGGAGAGGTACTAATGTGCAGAAGGGTTTGGTGGCTTCCCCAAGGTCCTGCAGAAAGTCTGTAGCAGAGCACAGATCTTGGACCCCAGAGCAATGCTTTTGCCACCTGAGCGTCATCTCTGTCTTGGGACTCGGTTTCACCTTGTGATGCGGATTTTAAAGTGCTGGTGCACTCTCTCTCTTGTTTCCGTTATACTTCTTTATCATCATTTCTTTGAGCTCTGAAACTCAGATCATTGCAATGGTTTTATTTTAACCACAGTGGATTAAGTTTTGGGTCCCTTTGCACTGCTGCACAATGCACCTAGCACTCAATGCCAGGTACCAATGCCTTTACTGACCATTGGTCCACTGACTATTTATTTGCCTCTAAAATAAACAGTGATCAGTGGCAGGGGGGAAAAGGACAGGAGAGAAGCAGAGGGGCTGCAGGGATAAGTAGCTGAGCTTCTGAGGAAGCTGGAGGGGGACTAGTTAGGTTGGGGAACTGGAGTGATGAGAGAAGCGGGGTAGCTGCATGACTGGTGGCCTGTAGCTAGAGGAGTCAGTGAATCGATAGCGGAGTTGGAGTCAGGCATAAGGGGGAAGGGAAGGAAGGAGCTCCAAAACATCCAGTTCTTTAGCACTGAATCCTTATCATCCCTGAACAAACCTTGACTGAAGGGTTAACAGTGAAACTTAAGTAAACAGACAACCAGGTGACCAAATTCACCAGAAACCTCCCAGCAGGTAAAGCATGAGGCTGTTCCAGAATCCAGGAGGAGGCCGTTTTACAAGCCCTCCCTCTGCCACTAGCCAGAGGGGCATGGCGGGGCTTGCGAACATGTGTCTGTGCGCTCTTCTGACTGGCTGTGCAGCCACTTCTGCATAAAACACTCGCACACCTAATCCTAGCACCCACATAGGCAATAGTAAATGACCCAAGTAGGAATAATCTACCTAACACAGGCTCATTGCTCATCAGTGCACAATAATGCAATAACGCAGCATTCACAGGCTTAATGTGCCTGCCTTGCAACATTTATCCTATGGGCCCACACGTGGTCCCAAACGTTTATTATCTGCTGCTAATGGGAATGGAATGCATCACACGGGCCGAGCCCTCTGCCTTCCGGGTAGTCTAAGAAAGGACGTTTTCCTGGTGAGAGCCTTCATGAGAGCAGTGCAAGAAGCGTTGCATCTCAGCCCCACTGGGCATTCGCAGGCATGCTTCTCATGTCCTAAACGCTGCAATCTGGGACAAAGGGCAGTAATGTGGGACAGCCTCTAAAAATACACCACTCACATGCTCCAGGCTGTGTTTTATTGGTCCCTCTTCACATGTCTCAGGTACGTGGCGACTCAGGAGGCTGCAGATATGTCTAGAGAAGGGAAAACCTCAGGGCAGCTGAGATGCCTGCCGAGTGCTTTGGTTGGGGTGAAGGTGGGATGTGGGAAGGTTTGGCTTTTTCCCCCGCCTCAAGTCCAGTTGCCGGGGTTTGACAAGCACACAGATTTCAAAGGGGAACTCTGTATTCCATCCTCCCTTTTTTGGCAGTGATGGGGTTAAACTGCAAACAATTAAATAGCTCCCAATGTAGCTTTTCAAGGAAAAATGAGAGTGTAAAGCAGCAAGAGGTAGCAGCGGAGGGGCCCCTGAGGAGGGAGGAAAGTGGCAGGGCTTTAGCTTTCTTCTGTTGTAGCCCATAACACGCACTTTTGAGAACCAGCCTTGGATGCTCAAGGGCTGTGCAATGTAAACACCAGCTAAGGGATTCAAGGCAGGTAAATGTTGATACCCCATTTTGCAGGTGTGGGCAACCCATGATTAAGTGATACATCCGAGACTATACAGCATCTTCTGCAGGCAGAGCAAACATTACAACCCAAAAGCAGTGCTGACCTACCAGCCCTGAACTCCTGGTAAGTTCAGCCACTGGGTAAATGCCCTGATAGGAGGGGAGTCCCTGATAGATAAAGAGTACCACCAGGTAAAGGCCCTGATAGACCCTGCCTTCTGTCCCCGCCACCCGTCAACCCCTGCTGGAGCCTCTGGCAGAAGGATTATTGTGTTCCTGGCCCTGACTATTCCTAGCTATTGCCACTGGGGGGGGAGGGGGGGCATTGGCAGCTGCACACACTAGCGCAGCCCCTGAGACTGCTCCAACTTGCACTTGAGTCCAGGCAGGCTCCTGGCATAGGGGAAGGCACAGGTGGCATAAAGCTACTTTGTCTTTACACCCTTATGACAGCTGCTGCACAAAACAAAGCTCAGTGACAGTCACTAATTCAGTCTACTTTATGACTCTTGGCCCCAAACTCAGTCCAGCATAATGCACTGGTTATCATTAAGGGAAGAAAAAATCTGCTGTTTTTATCCCTTCTTCCTTCATCATCCATCTCATTTATATAACAGGCATGTAGACAACTCCTGTGTTAATGTAATGGTCTGGCAAAAGGACCACTACCACCGCCACTAATATTTTGCATTTCTATTCAGACTTCCATCTAAGCATCTGAGAGTGCTTGTTGGGACACTAATTAATCAGTTCAAAGCTGTTAAGGCCAAAAGAGAGTGTACTGATCATCACGATCAAGAATACCATCAAAAGATTCCAGTATTGCGCCCAACAACTGTAGCTGAGTTACAGACTAACTTCAGAGAGAGACACTGTCAGATTCAAGGACCCCAAATGGAAGAGAGCTTAGCATGCCACTTGCTAAACTGTTCAGATGGTTAATGACTGTTAAACATGTACCTCTTACTTGGAGCTTTGCTGACTTCAGTTCCAACCATTGGATCTTGTAACGTTTTATCTGTCAGGCTAAACACCCTTTTAATGGCGCATTAATTAATTGTCACTGTGATCCTGCCAGGTTGGGAAGTAGTGATAGTTCCATTTTACAGCTGGGGAAAAACAAGGCTTGAGGTAAAGGTTAAAAAAAATCAAAATCCAAAGACTTTGAGGCTGTTTTAAGATTGTGAACTTTATGCCTGCATTTAGACACCTACATAATTGGCCTTCTTTAAAATTATTTTTCAAAAGCATTAGGCATTGAGGAGCTCCTACTGCAGTCAGTGGCATGAATTCACACACAAAATCCATCTCAGGGCTGTGACTGCATCCCAGCTCAGTCATTCAGGGGAAATTAAACTCTGGAATCTCATCACCAAAAATCATAATCAGAGGTTTGTCTACTCAGTTTTAAAAATAAGGAATCTCAATAAAGAAAATATATGACTGGGACCTCAGTTGTAAGGTGGAATTTGGACGTTCTATCCTAGTTTTGTTTCTTTGTGTTTTTTAATTCAGCCTTTAATGAAATACACCGACGACCACTGTCACATCCTCACTGCAGGTATGACTCTTCCTAATTCCTCTCTTGTCCCTACATAAAGACCTCCAACCTGAGTTTGGTGGTGCTTGTTGGCATGACAGGGGTGTGAGCTGGAACCACTTTCATTTTTACTTGTGTTGGTAACCTGTGTGCTTTGCTACGTGGATGTAAAATAAACCACTCCAATCTTCCAATGCCTCTCCCATTTGCAAGTTTTTCCACTATTCACAGGGAAAGAATCATAGAGTGTGTCAGCTTACTGCAGTGCTATGAACTATGGGATATACCCCAGAAGCCCTGTGATGTACAATATATCGTTGAGTGCAGCACCAGTGAGGACAAACTAACTCAGACATGGCTTTATGGTGAAGCCACTCACACCTCAAATAATATGACCAAGGTGCTCAGATCCAGGGGCCAATGGCCAGACATGGCTTTTCAGAGAAGACACAGCGTAAAGGATAAAAAGGAGGCCTAGGAAGTCTGGGGTTGTCACAAACTAGCAGTTTTCTGTCTGAAGACTAGAAGGCTTTCCTTTACACGTTTTCTTGGCCCTTCCAACTTTACTTCTTTACTTTTTAGTTTGGAAGCTAAGAGAAGTGACTGAAGATTTTTCTTATATGAATTAGGGGCCTCAACCTTCCAAATACTGGTTGCGTCTACATGTGACATTTACTGCAGAGTAGACTGATTAGCTCTGTAGTAAACACTGTGCGTCTACACATTATTAGGCTGGAGTAAAGTAATTAACAAGTACTATCCTGCTGCTGAGTTTTTTACTCCACAGCTATGCACATGTTGATGCTCCCCAGTGGGCTGGGGCATGAGGATGCTTCAGTGCAGGGGCTTCCAGCCATCCTCATGCCCCAGCCAGCTCTCTGGTGGAGCAGTCCTGGGCTGACAGCTAGACCCTTGGGGCCCCCTGCTAGTTGCGGCTGCTCTGACCTGGCTCAACATCCTGTGATCCTGGTTGCACGTTCAAACGGCGCACCTGGGAACAATAAACTCCTAAGCAGTAAACTCCAGAGTTTATTGCTTTACATTAATTGCATGTGTAGATGTGCCCACAGTGTACTATAGATCTTGCTATTTGCTGGCCCCACTGCAGTCCAGCAATTAAGGGCAAAGTTGTTTTACCATAATGTGAGTGGGACAACACACACTCAAACTAGAAAACAGCAAACCTAACCAAAAGTATGTGCAAGCTCAGGCCCTAGTTTAGAGCTGCTTCTAGTATAAAAATCCCATGATAATCAACTAGAGTTGTGCCTATGGAGATGCAATAGCACTGAATTTGGGGAAAATTTGGGTAAGGGTTTCACAGGTATTGAGTCCTTGCTCAACTGAAGCCAAAGGTTAGAATTCCTTTGACTTCCATGAGAACAAGGAGATACCAATGCTGGGAGTTTTTAAAATCCTATTAGTAGAGTATTAGCTGTACATATTTAGCCATCTTCTGCTACCATTTTAAATTCCCCATGTACGTACAGGTTTAGAGTTCTTTGGCAACCCCTTTTTTCCATTGGTTTATAATATGGGCATAGTTATCAAGTGTATTCATGCATTTGTTTTTAAATTATGGCTGTGCACAACAACATCAAATGTTCCTTCTTTCAGACCTTCTTGCATGTTGGCTCAATATTATTGGGAAGGGGTTAATTACACTCGCTCCTTTTTATCCAGTTTGCATTGTTGTACAGTATGTATTTTGAACTAGGTACATAGAAGTTGAAGGGCAGGGCATTTTTAGAATGATTTCTGATCAGGAACTGCAGTTGCGAAGGTTAACTTAGCACAAGCTGCATCTAGCCAGAGTTTGCTGTCTGAGGGCCTCACTACCAACCTGTTGCAGATAATGGGAGTTTTGCTTTATATTGACTCAGATGGTCAGAAGCTCCTAATTTTTACATGAGCATTGTCCTACAACCTGGAATGAAACTATACTGAACTAAAACTTAAATCCAAGTTCAAGCAGTTGAAGCAAAACTCTCTCTTTCCCAGTGTGTTCATGCTTCATACGTAATACATTTTTTATTCCAGTAGAAATTGTTTTATTCTCCAAGCAAGTGACAGTTCCTAATTTCACATGGACTACAACTAAGTTTGAAGGTGTGAGATGGCAGTGGAACTTTTTTGGGGTACGAACAACCAAAATACTGTTATCATGTCTTCACTGTTAAGATGCTTGGGTTTGGGACCATATTGTCCCACATACCACACACACTGAAAAAAGACATGCACCTTGTTTTGGGGAAGGCAGAATGAAGAAAAAAAGGTTCTTCCAGAGTTATGACCACAGACACAGGGAAAGCTGCCTCACCTACCCTTTGCTGTTCCGGCAAAAGCTACAGTCTTAACTCTTTCACAGCTGGATTGTCAGTGGCTCTTGGCTGCTTAAGCAAAAGCTGAAACTGTAGCTGCTGCTGAAGACAGGACTCCATGAGCAGATCTAGGATTTTGAAAAGAGCTACAAATCACCTTCAGGGCTGTGAAACAGAAGAAGAAAGGCTATCTTAATTAATGGAACATCAAGACCATTAAGGAGAGAGGACTGTTAACACCTGTTGAATGAAGAGCAATTAACAGAAATCAAGTAGATTATAATGAACCATGAAGTCAATTGACTCCTTCAGCCCTGCCGGAATAGAAATGCCACTGCTGCTATTCTGAGCAGAAGATCCGCTTTCCCACTTAGGATACATACCTTAATTTTCAATGACTAGTTTTTGGGGGAAATGGGTTTGTGGTATGCAAGTAAAGATGGTATTTTGCTGCTTTACTATATTCATTGTGAGTGCTACAAGATGGAGCATTATTACAAAACTTGTAGTCCCAAAGCATAAAGCAGTTTTAGCTGACTAAAGTTTACATAACTCAGTATTTCTTGCTAGGATAAATAAATCAGTTAAGAATAAACCAAACCATGCAGTGCTCAGTCTGGCAATTATAACTGCACTAGGAGATCTGGAATTCCCATGGAAGTCTGTCGGGTTCCACTCGGCAAAGGAATCCAACTAGATGGATTTAATTTTGGGAACAAAATATTTGTAAGCAAGGTAGGGTTTTATTTGTGTGCTTGCTTGTTTTTTACTATTGGATTAGGAGAGGGAAAACAGTTTAAAATGAGCTGGTACTTTCACTATAAAGTCTTGATTAAAGCACTGCACAATACTATCAACTCGATACCCCTCGACCTCTCTTGTATCAGGACTTCGGTAACCTCCAGAGAATGGCAGAACATATAAAACTGTCCTGCTGCTGAGGTTAGTGACAATCTTGAGTGAATGGTAATTTTCTTAAGGAGACAAGTTGCAAGTTTGGAAAAGATTGGATCTTTGTATGATGATACATGCTCAAATATGAAACAATGTAATAAAGCTGTACTGTGATGTCTGCCTGACACACTGATTCTCGGGCTACTTCCCTAAGCGTGAAGCCAAAGAGGCTTGATTCTCCATTGGTTTGCACATTGCATTTTTGTCATTGTGTAAAGTAAGGTCAGTGCACAAAGTGCAAGGCAGTGAAGAAGGGAGTATATTTGGTACTAACTGTATCTTGCAGGGGAGCCTGGGACCCTGGAGGTTTGAGACTCATGGCAGTGTTAAGTGGTTGGAGCAGTGGATGGGGATTCAGGACCTCTGGTTCTATTTTTAACTTATTCAGTGGCAATAAGTGACTCACCTTACCCCTCCTGGCCTCTTTTTTCTCACAAGTGGGTTGTGCAGTTTAACCAATGAATGTAGCTTGAAATCTTTATATGCAAAGAGCAAGCTTATGCCAGTTTCTGTGGGATCATGCTTGAAGTGGCTCTGTGTAAGAAAGTGGTTGCCAATGAGTGTCAGATTGGATACAAGATAAATGATTCTCTGTGCGGGGTGCCCGTGCTAGCGTGTTGTGTATTAGTCATGAATAGCACCGACACATTTAAAAACGCAGGCTTGCAGTCATAGAGATTTGGTGCTTAAAGAGGACCTGGACTTGTAGGTTCATGTTGGTAAGCATTCAGGAATCCTGATATAGCTGCACCCCTTTTTGTGTATGCAGGTTGTGAATTGAGGTGAAAAGGAGACAATGCTTCCAAGGCATCTCTGCAAATGTGCTACCCCACGTAAGGAGATGCTGTTCCCAGTAGACTGGGAGACATTCATTATCTGACAGCATGTACTCCTGAGCTCGTCTCTCCCTCTGCAAGTCTCAAATATGCCAAAGTGCCCTGCCAAACCCACTCAGTTGGACTCCTCCTTGACCAGGGAATTAAAATAAGTAGTGGCATCTCCTAAATACCAGCCCTTCATGGGCATCCAAATCAGATTTCAGAGTCAGTTGCATAGATCTGCAACCCTACCTCTCCTTTCCAAGGTAAGGGGTGAAACAATTCATGACGCTGACAATAAATCATCATCGTGGAGATGCATGCAGAAGTTCATACCTCTTAGAGCTGTTGTCCAAAACTGCTTCATTGCTGCATAGTTCACATTTTTAAAGCTTTTTTTCTCTCACAACCTTAACAGCTAGAAGCTCAGTTAAACAGCAAAGTTGTGCGTCTGTAGAATAAGTTATTTTCAGGGACACGTTGGCATGACTTATGGGCATGTTCTGGTTGTTTTGGAGCACTGTGTTGTATAGATATGATGGTATATACTCTTTTTTCTTTGTAGAAATGGTACATCTCATTTTAGCTAATTGTAGGTGGCAGTGAAATGAAATATTGGATGATATTTTGCTGGTTTATGCATTCCTCTTTCTCTGTCTCCCTCCAGTTTTAAAAAATGGGACATACTTCTTGATGCTGGGAAGTTTGGTTGTCACACCAGACGACAAAGCTAACCTATTTAACAACTTCTTTGCCTCCATTTTCCTGAGCAGGGACCAGATCAGCCCCCCCACCAGGCCCTCCTCAGGCCCCAGGGGAGGCGCACCTAGGCCAAGGGTCAGGGAGGATCTAGTCAGGGAACTTCTGGAGGGACTGGACGTATTCAAATCAGCTGGTCCAGACGATCTCCACCCCCGAGTGCTGAGGGAATTGGCTGAGGTCATTGCGGGACCCCTGGCATGACTGTACGAGCACTCGTGGTGCTCTGGTGTGGTGCCAGAGGACTGGAAGAGGCCAACGTGGTTCCCATCTTCAAAAAGAGAGGAAGGCAGACCTAGGAAACTATAGGCCGGTTAGTCTTACCTCAGTCCTGGGCAAGCTTTTTGAGAGAATTATCCTGGCACATGTCCACGAGGGGCCAGCAGGGGAGATTATGCTTAGGGGCAACCAACACGGGTTCATTAGTGGCAGGTCCTGTCAGACCAACCTGGTGGCCTCCTACAACCAGGTCACCAAATCCTTAGATGCAGGGGTAGCAGTGGACGTAGTTTTCCTGGACTTTCAGAAGGCTTTTGACACTGTCTCTCACCCTGTTCTCATTAAGAAACTGGGGGCTGTGGTGTCGACACCTACACAGTCAAGTGGGTCACCAACTGGTTGGAGGGCCGCACCCAGAGAGCGGTGGTGGACGGGTCATTTTCACCCTGGAGGGATGTGGGCAGTGGGGTCCCCCAGGGCTCGGTCCTCGGGCCCGCACTGTTCAACATCTTCATCAGCGACTTGGGTGGGGGTATAAAAAGCACCCTGTTCAAATTTGCTGATGACACTAAGATGTGGGGGGATGTGGGCATGCTAGAAGGAAGGAATAGGCTGCAATCGGACCTAGACAGGTTACGGGGGTGGGCGGAGAACAGGATGGGTTTCAACACTGACAAGTGCAAGGTGCTGCACCTGGGGAGGAAGAACCAGCACCATACCTACAGGCTGGGGAACTCCCTTCTCGTCAGGGCAGAGGCAGAAAAGGATCTTGGAGTCACTATTGATGCCAAGATGAACATGGGCCGGCAGTGTGGGGACGTGGTCAGGAAGGCCAACCTCACCTTGTCACGCATCCACAGATGCATCTCGAGCAGGCCCAACGAGGTGATCCTCCCCGTCGATGCGGCACTGGTCAGGCCGCAGCTGGAGTACTGCATCCAGTTCTGGGCGCCGCACTTCAGGAGGGACGTGGACAACCTGGAGAGGGTCCAGAGGAGCCCACTCGCATGATCAGGGGGCAGCAGGGCAGGCCCTACGAGGAGAGGCTGCGGGACCTGAACCTGTTCAGCCTCCAAAAGAGACGGCTGAGGGGGGATCTAGTGGCCTGTTACAAACTAGTCAGGGGGGACCAGCAGGCACTGGGGGAGTCCCTGTTCCCCCGAGCACCGCCAGGAGTGACCAGGAATAACAGTCACAAGCTGGCAGAGGGTAAATTCAGACTAGGCATCAGGAGGCGCGACTTCACGGTCAGGGCGGCTAGGATCTGGAACCAACTTCCCAGAGAAGTGGTGCAGGCTCCTACCCTGGGGGTCTTTAAGAAGAGGCTAGATGAACACCTTGCTGGGGTCGTTTGACCCCAGTACTCTTTCCTGCCATGGCAGGGGGTCGGACTTGATGATCTGCTCAGGTCCCTTCCGACCCTACCTACTATGAAACTATTTTGTAACCAATATAGGCTTTGAGGCCACTTATCTGTTGTCACCCCTCCAGCAACCGAGCACTACTTTGCATTGCTCCCACGTGGGGCCAGGTCTCATCTCCTCAGAAGCTGCATTGCAAATAAGTCTCCAATTCCCTCATTCGTGGCCCATCTCCATGGTTCATTCGAGGGAGTTATTTACAACGATAAAAATCCGTCACTGCTGCCTCCTGATTAACCACGTTACATCTCCAAGATTAATAGTCCAAGCCTAGAAACCACCACTGCTCCCCTTGTCCATTTTCAATGACAGATGCAGCCTTCTCCTAACTCTCTCTTCCTTGTATTTCCTGATTTGGCCAGGTAGTAAACCTTACTAGGTAACCCCACCAACAACTCTGTCCCCTAGAAACATTTTTAGCATCCGCTCTCTGCTATGCAGGAGTGTTTTCTTTCAAGAGCATGGTCTTTGCTGCTTCCTGCACAGTGCTTCCATGAGCTCCACAAAGGTGATTTCCATTTTGTCTGTGCCAACTGTCCTGCCTTGGCTGTAATGTTTCTGAAAGTTTATTTAAAAACACACCTGCTGTGCACGCTCAGGTGCATGCTGCTTTCCTAATAAAGTCACAAAGATTGCTTGTTCATATGAAGCTCCTTATTGTGTGTGTTGCATTAGTAGTACCTTTACGAACTAGGGTACTGTTGCGCCAGGTGCTGTACAAGCAGAGAATAGCAGCATCGTTTCTGCCCCAGGGAGAAAAGCTTTCCAAGACTGCCTCTGCACTCCAGTAAAAACAGGTGCATTTCTTTTTGGAACAAAGTGCTCACATTTTTTTTAAAGGAATGATTCATAGTTACTCTTATCTCCTTCCACAGCAAAGAGAAATGATTTATAAATATTTTCAGCTTCACTCCCCACTGGATATATTAATGAGCTGACCTGCACTTTGCTGCTCTCCATGCTAAGCCCTGTTGGCGTTCGGAGCGTGATGAAGCACTCCGTCTCCTCAGATCACTCAGTGGGCTTATCAAACTGAAAGCCTCAGGAAGGCTTGAACTTTGGCGTCTCCTTTTCCTCTGGTTCAAAACTTAGGAGCCGCTGAATGCTGTGCCATGGGATGGTGCCAAAGGATGCAAGAACGAGTTGCTTCCTTGCTTCTGACGCAGAACAATGACTTCTAGGAGACTAAGGAAAGCTATGAAGGCGATTCCCGATTCCCTGCAAGAACGCCTGCCTGCCGTCTTTGCCGGCTCTACACCACCCTCAACCTTCTTACTACACAGTTGGCAAAAGTAAAAACGCCTTACCCCACGGTTCAAAAAAACCCCCAACTACTAAAACGAGTCTAAAATACAGACGTGACACCACACGATTTAGACTCTTTGCTCTGGGATTGCACAGCACCCAACGCGCCGAGGTCCCGGCTCAGGATCCTCCTAAGCACCCCTTGCATGCGGCGGTGACTGCGTTTTCAGAGGCCTCTCGCCTCGCACGGAAAACAGGAGGCGTTTCGACGCGGGGCCGCCGCCGCAACAAGTGCTGCCCGAGGGGGCTGGAGACGGACCCCCGCTTCCCTCAGACTCTGTGGGCGAGGCGTCCTTTCTGAACCCGGCCCGCGGCTTCACGGCCTGGCCCCCTGCGCCGCCTCCGCTTTCCCCTCCGCCCTGCCCCTGCAGCGCCCCTCAGCACCGGCCCAGGCCCCGGGGAGCCGCGGCCCTGCGCAGAGCCGGCCCGCGCCCCTCCCCGGCTCCCTTTGTAGCAAACATCCGGGCTTCCCCCGCTGGCTCCGCTCCCGCTTCTCCCTCTCTTTTTTTTTTTTCTTCCAAGAAGCCATTTTGGACGCCGTTCAGGCTTTTTGTGTGTGTGTGTGTGTGCGTGCGTGCGTGTGCGTGTGTGGCGGGGGCGGCTCGCGGCCCCTGCACGCCCTCGCCCCGCGCCATGCCTCGGCCCCCGCGCCGCTCCCGGCCCCTGCGGCCGCCGCCCGCCTCCCCGCGGCCGCCGGCCTCCGCCGCGCTGCAAAGTTGGGGGTAGGGGGTGGGGGTGGAGGGGACTCGCCGCTCCTGCCGCCGCCCCCCGCTTCGCATTGTGCTGCGCGCGTGTGAGCCAGCAAGTGTGTCCCGGGCCGGCGGGAGCAGGGAGGCGTGTGCGTGTGTGTGTGCGCGCACGCACAAAAGCCGAGGCGAAAAAAAACACAAAAAAAAACAAAAAAAAAAAAAAAAAAGAAAAAGGAAGGGGAAAAAAAGAAAGGAAAAAAAAAAAAAAAGAAACTCTTGGAAAGCCGGGAGCAGCCGCCGGGGCCGGAGCCGCCTCCATCGGATCCCCGGGGGCAGCGGTGCAGGAATTCAAGCTGGTTTTTTTATTTTTTTGGTGGGGTTTTTTGGCCCTCCCCCCCCAATCGCATCGCCTGTAGGATCCTGGGGGTTTGGGGGCATCCTTTATTTGTATTTTTTATGCTGCTCCTGCTTTTGGGCGGCCGAGGCTCGCGCTCCCCCGCCGGCCGCCCGCGGCTCCCCCGGGGGCCCCCGGCGGGCAGGCGCCGGGCCAGGAGGATGATCGCGCCCTGGGTGACTTTCGCCCTGCTCTGCGGAACTTTGTGCGCAGGTAAGGACGGGGCCGGGGCCGCCCGCGGCTCGGCAACTTCCCGGGCTCGGCGCTGCATTGTCCGGCCTCCGGAGCCGGCGGGCTGCTCTGCCCTTGCAGCCGCGGGGCGCGTGTGCGTGCGTCCCGCGAAATGCTACGATCCCGTAGGGGTGGTTTTTTTTTTTTTTTTGGTTTTTATTATGACTATTATTCCCCCCCCCCTTTCTATTTTTATAAGATGACTCATTTGCTCTGATTTGTGGCAGGCTGATGGAGCGGGGAGAAAGTTGTGCGGGCAGGGCAGCGGGGCTGGTTTAACACCCCGCCGCCCCCGGGTGATTTGAAACCCGAGCGCGGGGCGGCGGGGACCTCGCCGGGCGCGATGGAAGTTCATGTAAACACCGGCGCGGCTCGGGGCCGGGTGGCGAAGGCCACGCTGCTCAGGGATCCTGCCCAAGGTTTGGGACGAGCCCTTGGGTGCTGCCTTTGTGCACCGGGGCGGGGGGAGGCTTTTCTTTTAGCCCGAGCCGAGTCCCGGCCGCTTTGTTGTGCGCTTGCATGGGGGGAGACGTCCCCCCTCGGGCGGATTGCAGCGCCCACAACAACACGGCTCGGGAGCCTCATGGCTGTTGACGTCCTGGGTCTCGGAAGGAAAAATGCAATGACTTTAAAGTCACTTGCTCCCCCTCCTCCCCCGTCTCTTTTTCTTCTAGGGATTTCTGTGTTGCAAGGGGAGGGGATGATTTTTCACGGGGCTTTCATTTCATGTGTGCTCCCCCCCAAAAAACCAAAACAAAACACAATAGGCTCCCCCTCCCCTTCCTGGCTTGATCTTGATTTGATCACCTCTGGCCCTCTGGAAGGGCTGCAGGGTCACTTGTTACCTTGTCTCCGTTTCCAGGCAGGGTGGGGGTGGGATTTTATTTTGGGGTGTGCACAGAGGCTCACAATAGGTGGTTGGAAGGAGGGGTGCTGCAGCTGTGCCCTTCCCCGGCTCTGTGCAGGGTGGGGTATGCAGCCTGCTGCTCTTGAATCTTGATTTATTTAATTTTTTTAAATCCAGGGACACGCACAGCAGGCAGGGACCCCCCCCACCCCCGCTTTTGTTGCCTGGTTTCCCAGGGGATCCTGGCCCCAGGAGCATCCCCCGGCTTGCAGGGGGAACCCGGGGGCGGGTTTGTTTTGGAATGTGCTGCGCGCTGAAGGCTGCCAGGCTGGCGCTGGCGTTTCTTTGTTCCCAGTGCCCATTGAACGTGCGGTGCCATCGCCTGCACCCTGTGCCGTAAACAATGCCTTCTCTCAGTGGTTCGAAAGTCGCACCGAAGGTGCTGGTGATGCTCGTGTTGGGGAGAGGAAGCAGGAGGACAAAAAAAATATATATATGATGATTTGGTGGCGATCAAGCCAGCCAGGGCTTTTATCGAATGGATGGGACACTTGTGTGTACAGCTTTGTTTCCTTGTGTTGCAAGGGGGGGGTGAGCGAGCACATTGATGGCAGCGCGGAGTAGGAGCAGGTATTTAGGAAGCAGCAATGATGTGCCAGCATGTGCTGTCAGGCTTCGGGGTTTCTGCGATCGCAGCCTCGCTGTCGGCTGGGAAATTCTAGGATGTGCATCGAGGAGATGTCTGCTCTGTTGTACCTGTTCTTGTTGTGGACCTTTTTGACTCCTTTTAAACCGTGGGGCTTGCAAATGAGGGCCGAGTCTGCTCCTAGTGTTGCTTCTAGTGACAGAAATATCGGAATAAAAACAAACAGCAAAAGGAAGCTTCTTTAAAAAAATAAAATAAAATTGACTCTGAAAAGTTGCTAAGTGCATCCGGTTATAAAAAAAAAAAAGGGAAAATCTAGTAGGATATGATCACCCAGACCCCCCCCTTGAAATATTAATACAAAAAGTGTGTGTGTGTGTGTGTGTGTGTTTGCTTTGAAAGCTCTTTGTGGATCACCAGCTTGAAACTGGAGAGTTGTAAATCTCTTCATATTTTGTCTTTCCCATTTCTTATATTTGGGAATGCATTTAGCCACAGGAACCTGTTGCCTGTGCAGTTTTCCTATACCTCAGTGAGAAAAAGGAACAAAGTTGTAACATGTTGCTTAGGATTCACAGCTCCCCTGCCTTGCAGGAAATATTTCTTGTGTGTTGTATTTTAGGACTGTGCAAAAGTGGTGGTGGGGCTTTTTAAAACCAGCCCAACCTCCATTGTTGATGGCTTTCAGTACTACCTCGGGTGATTGCAATAAAATAAGCACAGACTGCTATTTTTTTTTTTTTAATACTCGTTGTGTGTCTAACTTTTGGAATATCGACTGTTTCTTGAGGAAAACATTATGTTCAATTTTTGCCTTTTGTTTGAAAATTTTCTGCAGCCCAAATGTTCAGAAGTTGTGTTGTAATCTGTGAAATTTAGAGAATGCAGAAGGTGTAAGAGGGTTTGTTTTGCAAAACACATTGCTAACACATTTTGTTGAGACATTACAGTATTGAAACTTGCACCAAAATAAAGTACCACCAGGCAGCAATGAGCTGAACATCAGATGGATCTGGGCTCCTCTTTCAGGATGGTGTATTTATCCTCTTCTGCTCGGGAAGGGGACTGGCTTCATTAGCTTGCTAATTAAACACTGTGAAATGCCTGGCCCAAGGTTAATGGCAATAGCCTTTAAAAAGACAAAACTCTTGAACCTGGTGTTCGGTGTGTGCGTGTGTGTAACAACTTACACACATACTTAAATACAGTGTGTGTATATATATATGTTTGTGTGTATGAATATATGTGTGTATAACAACTTGTATATATGCGCGTGCGCACACGCTCTAATGATGCTTCTCACTAGGACTGAGACTGTGTTAAGGGTTTATTTCTGTATAAATGCATTATTCTTAGTGGCAATACAGAAAGCTCTCAGTATCTTATGCAGGTTGTGGTTTTCTTAAGGGGAAAACAAAGCATCTTATTATGGCTTCCTTGCCTTTCGTGGGTAGGTGGTGGGAGAGAGTGTGTGTTTATTCGGCCGAGTTAAAAATTCAGGTTCCCTAGAACAATTAAGGAGCCTAGGGCGAACCCTGCCATCCAGCTGAAGTATTTATACACTGAAATGTGTGCCATTTTCGTGCGTCTTCGAGCAGCCTATCCAGGCACTATCAGTTTCCTTACTATCTCATCAACTGAACAGAAACAGCCAATTAAAGCCGAGCTCTTGCAGTACCCACAGTCTTGGCTGTCACCACCCTCCTTTCCACTCTGTTCTCCATCAGCAAAGAAATGCTTGTCTTTTTTTGTGGTTTAGATGATGCAACAGGCCTGCACCTCCCCTGCTCCCACTGCATAGATGCTTCAGAAGAAGGAAATAAGCCCACCTCTTTTTTTGTTGTTATTGCTTCCGTTTCTTTGTCTCCCTTTCTGTCCAGCATGGACAAAATGCATGGCTTGCCCAGCGTGGTGATTCAGTGGTCAATTCAAATCCAGCAGGGCAACTCAAAGGACCGGGTTGTGGTTGACGGGATTTATACCTTTTAGACCCACTATGCGAATCTGACTTCTTTCATTTGTGCTGCTCTTCTGTCTGCGAGAAGGTCTTCAGCCCACTGTCAGCACCTTATTTATAACAGGAACCAAATGGCGTTTTTGCAGTTCATCTCATGTGGAACAAAGTACTGGTTTTAGATGGGGCCATCCATAAAGGGGCTGCGTGCTCCACCCATGTTGGGTATAGTCCTAAAAAGTCAGCAGACCTTTAAAATAATAACGATATCACTGAATCTTTGTATGGCATTGCACTCAAAAGCAGTAATTCTGGATCTTGTGTGTTCCAAGGCCTAGTTTCTGATAAATGCATGAAATTGTAGCTGTTGCTTCTATTAATCGGCTTTGCAGTGTTGGCACTAAGTTTTGTGGGGGTTCAGAGACTGGAACCAGAGTGCTTTGGTTACCGAGTGTGTCCCAACGTTTTCTGCTGGCAGCAATATCTTGCAAGCTTTGTAAAGCTCAGTATCTTCCAGCGAGGGCTTGGTAAATTGTTTTAAGCTAAACCTAATAATCTGGCCTGAACATTTTACAAGTGACTGCGGGTTTTAGATGTCTCCACTTCTGATTTCTCAAGCTCCAGGCACCTTGAAGTTGGGTTTGTGTTCAGGGGATGCTCAGCTGACACATTCTCCAAACGAGCCTTCCCCCACTGCCCGGACATGGATAAATGCACAACATTTGAATTGTCAGATAAATGGTCAGCATTGAGGAGTAGCCTTGTCTGTCTGAGATGCCTCTCTAGGCAAGAATGGGGACAGGAAGAGAGGATGGCTTGCTGGACTTCATCAGGACAGCTGGGAGATCAGAAGGGCTGCTTTTAAGGATTGTGTAACTATTTACAGATTGACAAAGAAGCTGCTCTTAAAAACAGAACCCTTGGGAAGCCGTGTTTGTTTGGGATCTGCTTCAAAGTTAGCATTTCTGTTACTCCGCTGAATGAACGATGAAAAAAAGAGTTATTAGTTTCTTGGTTAGCTAAAGGAAGCAGTGTGGGCCGCAGGGTGTAATTTCGTGGAGTTACTACAGTGCTTCTGGCTGGGTTGCTTTCTGTGTGACAGTGTTGTGGGGAAGTTGGGAAACTGGAACCACAAAGAATAATCTCTGCTTTTCAAGAAGTGCTGCCTTTCTTTTATCCTCTCTCAGCCTTTGATTTTGGAAGGAGCGGGAGGGAGGGCTTGATTTTTCTTGCTTGGCCAATGGAATCCCCCAGAATTGAATAATTCAGCCTCGCACTTGGCAGTCTTTCCTGGGCTCCCATTTAAGTCCTTTTTGCCTGTTCTTTCATGTGAAGATTTTCGCATCAGTGAAGTTGGATGTCTTTAAGGGAGGCATTTGTGGTAATGTCTTTGGCCATTAAAGGCTCCCCCCAACCCTTAAAGATTAAGGCTCAGCTGATGTCCTCTGTCTTCTTTCCATTATTATTTAAACCTGAAATAATTTGAAGCTGTTTAGCCATTTGTAACTCTAAGGTAGATTAAATAATACACATCACTTTTCCCTCAACGTTCTTTGCAAGTTGTCTTGGAGTTGTTGAAGTCAAAGGGGAAGAAGCTGAATTAAAGATGAAGCGTTGCATTCTGCAAACCTAGTGATTTTTTTTTTTGCTTAGATTTTAATAGAGTGTTTAGTTTTTTCTTTTTTCTTTTTCTCATAGTGTTATCTTCTCTGTCATGGAAGTGCTTCTCCTATTGAGACCTGAAAATTCAGAGTAGCAGTTGCCATTGTACACTGTGCAATATTCTGTGGCCAATATTTAGGTCTTGGAGGGAGAAAACACATTAATTTTTTTTGTTTTAATAGGACCTTTTGTCACATCACTGCAGCGAGAAGTGACACGTCATAACACATTCTTGTATTGCATCATTTGAATTATGATAATATGTAGAAGCCTCAACCAAGACCTTGTTCTTATTCTGCTAAATACCTTTTAGAGCGTAAACCAGTCCCTGCTGCAAGGAGCTCAGAATCTAAATCGGTGATTCCCAGCTAACATGCGGTGGCACCTTGGGGTTCCTTGAGACCCTTTCGAGGGTGCTGCAGGGTGCCACACAATGTAAGCACTGGTAGGTGTGCAAATATGATTCACAAGATAACCCCAGAGATTTCAAATAGGAATCCATAGTGTCCAAAACATTCAGACCTGTTATGGGCTTTGAGTTCTTTGCAACAGGTGAATTGTTATTATTTCTCATAGTCAAAAACCGAGTTTAAACTAAAGCCGACATTTTCCTAGGGGTCCCTTGAGTCTTATCTGCAAGTGCCTTGACTCTAAAGGTATCACTGATTTAACAACAGGCGGAATATTATTTTTCTTACTTCATCATTGTGGGACTGAGACAAAGTTAAACTAAGGAACTTAGATTATCTGGAGTTGTGTTATTGGTGATGATACTCTCTGTAGTTGCTATGAACAATAGTTTAAACTGTGTGAGGGTGGCAAAGGTAATATTTACTCCTCAGACCTAGGCAACGTGGTCAGTCTCATAGGAAGTCTCATCTTTTTATGCCAGAATGACTCCAATTGGAGTTTCTCACTTCTAAAAACAGGTTTGCCAAGTGTGTGTCGTGCTGCTTTAATCAGCTGTTGTAGCCAAGTTCAGCTCCAGCAAAGATGCAAATTTCTCCTTTCCCGTTCATTTGTGTTTCAGCAGTTTTAAAAGTTGCACATCTCACTGGATTATCGATTTAGGTTCCAGTTCAACGACCAGTGGCATATAGGTGATTGCTGCATCGGTGGGGAGCCTCGTTTGAGTTGGTAGGGCTCTGTGTGGGTATAGCTGTCCATGCTATCACTCACATGGTTGGGATCTCATTTTGTGCTAAGGTAACGTATGGAGAGCTGCACCAGCTCTTGTCCTGTTGTGTCAAGCCTACTCCGCAGAAGACAGGCTCAGCCCCCAAGGCATCTGTAACTTAATTTCTAGGAAGGGAATTATGCTTAAAGAGAAGAATATTGAGGTGCTGAACTAAGACCACTAAGAAGCATATCAGTGCTTTATCGGAAGGGTCATTCATGCCCCACTTCAAATGATACTAAGCTATGTCTGTAGGTATTTGACTCTCATTACCATAGCATTTTTGCATCTCTTTCATGGATTTATTTTCTTAGCACCCATGTGATAACTCCTAACCCAGGTGCTACTATCCCCTTTTATTAATTCAGAAATGAGGCATGGGGGGAGACTAAGTGAGTTGCCAAAGGTCTGTTAGGCAATCAGTGGCAAAGCAGTTTCCTTTGCTCCCAGGCTTCTCAGTGACACTTGCCTAGTTTTCTTTTCTCTAGGCGAACACCCCACCCGTGAGATATTCCACCTTCTCCGCAGAGGAGAGAAGTAAATGGCCTGCCGTGTAAACTATTCCAAGTGTCAGCAGTGTTTTCATTTCGTCTGATTTCAGATGCCTGCTGTTATGCTTGCAAATGTTTTGAATAAATGTTTGCCAAGCCTACTTCTTCCAAAGCTTGCTCTGCACTATAAAGAAAGGTGTGTCCTTGTCCTTTCAATTGGTTGATGCCTGTTTTGTATATCTCATCCTTACAGTTTTTAAAAAATACATGTGGGTACTGGAGCAAACCAAGGAATATATTTTGAACCCTGGACTTTGTTCAGCTGTACTTTTGTCTGTGTTGCTGTCAGTAGCAGCAATGTTGGTAGGATCCTTTGGGGTTTAGCAACATCCTGTTCATCTCTGGCAAAGCCACAGGAAAACTCCTGAATCCTGTGGTTGTCTAATCTCTAGACTGCGAATAAAAACCAGTATCAGTATTAGTCTAGTTACTGCCCAGTGGTGGCATGTGTGCAATGGATAGATAGCTTTGTATTTTCTCTTGCATTTTTTTTCTCTCTTTTCCTGTATCTTGTATAACCTTCTTGTAAACACTGGCAGGAGTTTGCCTTTTAATTGCGATGACTGTAGTGCTAACTTGGGGGCTTGCTCCCACGTGTGAGTTTAGGAATCCTGAGAGAGCTGAGAGGAGGGAAAAGAGAGATTCAGATATGTCTTATTTATCAAATGATTAAGATAAAAGAGCCACCCTCTTTCTCGGATGTGTCCATTTTTATATGTTTATTGGAATATACCGGAAACACTTTCTAATTTGGCTTTTTTTAGAAATATTTTGGGGGCATATATTCTACCCCCAGCAGAGACAAAATTGAATTCCTTAGGGAGCAAGGTATGCAAACATGTATCAGAAGTAGCAAAGCATTTAATCAATCCCTCTCCTTTTTGTGAGTTTATAAAAACCATTTCATAAAATGAGTGCACTTCAGGCTCTCTTTTTTTTTTGTTTGCAAAGCCTTTTAGTGCCATTCCTGTATTTTTGTGAGCTCCTGCTCACTTCTGAACACTGATGGCAATTTCTATTGTTCTGTTGAGTTGTCTGCACAACTGCAGTTCTCTCCAATAGCTCTGCCCGCTATTGATACCTCCTTGAAACTAGGACATTTAAGCATTGCAAAGATGATGTCAAGGCCTTTCTCTGAGAGAGAAATCTAAATGCTACATTATTAAAGTTGTAAAGAGTCGGTGGTATTGGTGTTGGAAGAGGCTGCCAACTAAGATATTATGTAATCAAGAGTGAGGCACTTTGCATTGCCTGTTTGTTTGAGACCCTTCTAATATTATACATTTTTACACAGAGCTTTATAGCTGTGACCAAGGGTGATATTACAGTTGCCTTGAAACAAGGCTGTGCAGCCAAATGTACGCCTGGTGTAACTTCAGGGGCGGCTTTGTCCCAGTGACTTTAGCTGTAGAAGGGATTAAACTGGAACGTGAAGTGTGCGCATTTTTCTTTTAAAGTCCATTTATTTTTTCCCCCCCTCTCCATAATAATGAGTGACTGATTGAAACCCAGCAGACTTTTAAATCCCTCCAATTAGCAGGCAGAATATTTAATGGGTTAAGAACACTCATTCCCCTTTACGTTCAGCCTGAGAAATTCAGTCGTCCTTGGGGTTTCAGAGCAGAAGTATCAAGTTACACCCAAGCCTGTCATTGAGTAGCCCACTGGTTCCCTGGAGTTCGAGCTCGGTCTCCCTGGCTCTCCCGCGCACGGACTGTACGTCAATAAATCGTTTTTATAGGAAAGGGTCTGTATGAGCCACAGCCATGGCTGAGACAACACATGTTCCCAAATATGTGCTCCTCTCATTTTGGATCATTTGCACATCTGTTTGGCAGTGATCAGCAATTGGAGACTAAAAGACAATTTTGAGCGCGTGGTAATAAACCCCATTTCTAGAATACGCGTTGCGATCAAAGGAGACGTTGCAATGCCTTGCAAACATTGATACCCCCTAATTACTGAAGGTTGGGGCTCAGGAAAAGGAAGGAGACGGTGAGCATCTTGTAATGCGTGTTACATATTTGATGGTATATTTTGTGTTTTTCTGTAGAAATGTGATACGGCTGAGGAATTTCAAAAAACATGGTAGCAGGTAGGGGTTCTGGATTCTTAACTGTGTTAATGGCAGTAGAGATGGACACTGCATACATGGGAGCTGTAATAATTCAATACTTTGTGCAGTCACATAATAGAAGTGGCTCTTTCTACTTTTGATTACCTTACTAGCTGTCAACCTCTCCCCCCACACCCCATCCATGCTCTTTAGTGCTCACTCTAATGTTCGAGGCACCTGAATGGCTTCAAGCAGATGCAATATTTTTAAAGCAGCCTCTTGGGAGAAATGTCTTCACCTCCTGACTGTTATTTGCATGATAGTAGTACCTAAGTCCTTCAGGTTTACATAGGAGCTCCGTGCCTTTGAGGTGGAGGCAACTGCCTGTTTCTTACTGCAGCTGAATATTCACTTAGTGCAGGAGTGTTTAACCCTGGGTCGGCAGGCCCCTGGCTTGTCGTCTGGCCTGTGGGGCTCCCCGCTGGTCTGGAAATTTGGTGGCTGTGGAGCGGTGCCATGCCACTTGTCTGTGGGGCCGAAGAGCCCTGGGATTGGACTTTAAAATGATACTTTTCCTCCTAGCGAGTGGCATCTTATGCCTTTTTTCCTCTGCATTTTATGCTGGGACTTATAATTAAGGTTCCACGAGATAAGCACAGGCAAAGAGAAATGAAAAATAGTCCCAATTATATGTTCAGAACAAATTCTGCCATTTTTTTCCCCCTGTAGCATGTTTGGAATTTGCAGGGGACAGGCTGAAGTTTTGGGGAGAGATTTTAGTGGTGATAGCTTGGGGTTGGCCACACAGGTTTAGCTTTGCTAGTTGCCAGTAAGGTGCTTGTCCCAAACGGTTGCAAGTAAAGCATTTGCAAGCATCCTCTCCCTGCAGCACAGGGCTGTCCAACTTCAAAGGGGCTGCATGCCACGTGGACTCCTCGGGGCCTCCTACGTGCACCCCCTCTTCCCAGCCTCCCCCAGTGCCACCATGGGAGCTCCCCTTGCCCCTTACTGCTGCTGTTGGGCAGGTGGCTCCCCCCCTTTCTGCCACCCCTATCTGGTGCTGCTGCATAGAGGACCCAAGCCTGGACTTGGAGCCCCTTGTTTTAATCCACCTCCTGCCAAATTGCTGCTGACGTTTCTACGATAGTGCTGCCCTTGCTGCTGAATGCCACTGCTGAGTCCCCCCACTGCTGAATTGCCACCACTGTCCTGGCTTTGCAGGTCAGATAAAATTGCTTGTCAGGCTGGCTCCAGCCCACGGGTTGCCGACTCCTGGCATGAATCAGCTGAGAACGGAGCCCTTCAGGTTCTAAAGTCGCAAGTAATTTTTATTAGAAAATTCGTATTCTAATGTCAAGTCTTCTGGACTTCAAATAAAAATTCCTTTTCTTAATCAGCCCCTTTTTAATGACTGTTTTAGGGTCTGGAAAGCTTTGTGCCCGCAAGGGGAATAATTGCATTCTGGAGACTCTTTTTACCATTTCTCTTCCTCCTTCCCCCCCACCAGTTGTTTTATGGAGTAAATTCCTTTTGGCTTAGAATTCATCATGTAGAGTCGAAGCGATTGTGGCTGAACCTGTATATCGGGTAGCTCAAAATGCTTGGAAATCAAATGCTCTTTTTCTTATAAAGCTATGAAAACAGGCCCTATAAAGAGCCTCATGGTTTTAGCTCATTCTGTGAGCCGACCTGTTTTGGGCCATTACGGTATTGTTTATTAACTTGTTTAGGTGATAACATCCTTTTTTTTTAAACTTGACCATGACTGCAGGAGTGAAGATACGGGGCTCTTACTGTGGAGTCCCTGAAATGTCTTCCATTAGTGAAGGCAAGGATTAGAAATCTGCACAGATGACAGACTTGGGGTGGGAATAAGGTAACTTCTCCATAACTTACATTTCATTTTGAATTGTAATTGCCTGCTACTATCTTGGAAGCAAAGCAGTAATCCTGTCTTTGTAAAAATGTAACGAAAGAAAAGAAGGGGCGGGGGGAAGAGTAACTTTGGATTGTTAAAAGGTGAGCTTACTTTTGCTGGATCATTTTCCTGATCAACAACATTTAGTGAGTAAAAGAATCTGAATTCACCTTTTGGTGGAAACTTTTTTGGGCAAACATCTATCATGTGCAGAGTAATTCTGAGTATAAATTAGCTGAGGCAATGGGACCCAGCCTGTTTTTCCTCACTGATCTAAACAAATATCAGCAAATCTTTTTCTGCAGGTAATAGCATTTCCTTTTCCTGCAGGACCCCTAAGCACGTTACATATGTATAATGTAAATACTTGGTGAAGGAACCACTTCGGAGGTAACTGGAAGCTCCCAAACTAACTATGAGCACTACCCTCCTAGGTAAGCAAGGTGCAAGTATGTAATTGCAGTGAGCAAACTCCTCAATGAATTGCTGATGAAAGGATGCATTTGGATGGCTGAACACAGTATTTATGCTGGGCACGCTTAAGAGAATGCTGCTGTTGACTTGTTTCAACTTTTGTTTTAAAGATAACTGACTCTGAAATAAGTGAAGTATAAAACTTGGAAGTGCAGGGTGACAAACTAAGGTTTGCTAAAAATAGTTCTGAATATGAAAGCCAGTTGAAAACTCCAGGCGAGATGAGAGTCGTTTTACAGGCATTGTTGATAGAATTTCAGGGTTCCAAGAATGGAAGATGAATGTCTTTCTGTTCTAGCAGCAGCTGCTCTCTGTCCGTCGGGATATGGTGTTTGCCCATCCAACTCATAATAATGAAACAAAAGAGTTATTTCATAGCAGCCTCGATGGAGGAGCATATTGGAATTTTCCCTTTCTTCATTTAAAATGTTCCTGCTCGTTTCTCAAAAATGCACCCCTCTCTCACCTGAATTTTGTCTAGCTTTTTCCTAGATGGGTCTTGGTGTGTGAAGTTAACTGCTAGCTGAGAGTTCAAGTAAAGAAACAACCTCCTGATTTTTCTGTATTTCCCTTCATTTCAGTCCTTAAAAAAGGACTTTAAACAGTCCTTAAAGAACATGTAAATTCTTTTTCCCCCCCAGAACATTTGAATGGCTCGCCAGTGTTTGGATACCTTTATTGTACAGTATTACTGGCTTCCAGATATGAGCAATTAGTGTAATACAAATAATAGATTTGTTTTTGAATCTCCCAGTTCGCTGGGGTGCTGTGCATTTCCACCCTTGTTATTGCTAATACAGGGCCCAGTATTATCGATCCACTGAACGTTATTGAGAGTATAGAAGTGATTCCATAAAAGTTGCAGTTGCATTGGTGTAACAGCGGTGCGTGGGCCTGTCTACCAAAGAGATTTTGGGTGTAGCTGTCCCATGGTAAAAGTCCTTGAAGTAGAAAAGCCCTAAGCAAAGGCAGAAAAAAGCCCACAGAGGTTATTTCTTAGTTAATTTTATAAAAATGGAGGCGGAGTCTTTTAATAACATTTGGAGAATTAAAAGCAATAGAACCTTGGAATGCAGGTTTTAATCCTTCAGGTACAAATTTGCCCTGGAAAGCACTTGGCATTTGAAGCGATGGAAGGCAGTGCATCTTACTGTATAAAGTTATGCCGTGACCCCTCAATCTCTAGTGTTTTTGTGCATTTCTGGGGTCTCTGGGACTGTGTAGTGGCACGTAGGAATAGCTTAACGGCAGCTTTCTGTCGGTCAGATGATACGAATAAGAAAGCTGAGGTCTGGGTCCACTTACAGCTTCTTTCTTGCCTGACTTGTGTGGAGCCTGTCCCCTGTTCCCTGCAAATCCAAGCTAACCAGCGTGGGGATGCACAAGGAGAGCTTACTCTGGAAAGCAGGTTTCTCAATGCAGGATTAATCTAGGATGTGCTTTGAGGGTCAGCATGATGGTACAGTCCTTGATCCAGCTGTCTTCCCTCATTTGCTGCTATACCTACCCTCCTCTGGCCAGGGGGCTGGGAGGGGTGAGATAATCTTGTTGTGGGCAGATTGCATTTTCCACTGACAAAGTATTATGGGTCTGATTTTTTTTTTTTTTTTCCCTTTTAGTCGGTTGCATCTGAGATGAGTTAGGGGGAAGTAGCAGAGCGATCATGGGTGTGCAGTGCATTTCCCAAAACCTGCTTTCAAGCACATTTGCTAATCAGACTTTTATGTTTAAAAATTATAAGAGTATAAAAGCTGATTTTTTTTTTGATTTTTTTTTTTTTTTAAGAGGCCGTAGAGGGAAATGGAAACTATATATTTCAACCCCCAAATTCCTGTGAGCTGTAGAAACATTGTCAAAGTAATTGTAGCCTTTTCAATCTTGCTGTGTAGAACTTAGTCTAGGAAAAGCTGTTCTGTTGATGAATGTCACTTTCTTTTTCTTTACCTGTGACAGCTCTCTCTGAAGGCATCGCTTGAATGATGTGGAATTGTCTAATGTTTAAAAATCGGGTGTTTGCGGAATACTTTCTCGTGGATGTGGAGTTGGAATAACCTTGTGGGTTAGAGTCATTATTTTTCGTTTTTTATTGTGGGATGCAGAGAGAAATTATATTAATAGCAAATGCACTGAATTGTTGAGAGCAGTTTGGGTCCAGAGAATAGTTGGTTTTGTATTTCCCTTTCTTTTTATTTATTTAGTTTTTGGTAGAAAACTGTAATGAGCTTGGCAAGACTGTGCTAAAAATTAGCCCAGGCTACAGAAACTCATGTTGCTTAGTAAGTACAGTATTTCTTTAACTAATTGTGGCCTTGAAGCGTATAATGTAAAAGGTCATCTTTGTTAGTGAACTGCAGGCTTCTCCTGTGAGACAGAAATCCATGTCCTTATCGAGGATGAAATCTAGGCTCCTTGGTTACACAATTGAGCTTTGCTATAATTTGGACATCATTAGACTCCTTAATAAAGCAGTGGAACATTCTAATCAATCTTCCTTTGCTTCCCGTTCTTGTTATGACTTGATTTTTTTTTTTCCCCTTTGGAAAGGAAAAGTCAGGGCAAAATTCAGTTTCAGACATCCAGGGTCTTCACTTCATCAGAACTGTACCCTGCATGCAGGGCTTTAACTGCCGATCCTTTTACTTTCTCATCCTCCTTCCCCCATTGCTTCATAAAGGCCGAGTGGGAAGCAAACCATTCTGGAAAGACTTGTTAAAATGTTTTGTTCATTTTTTTTTTTTTTAAATGAAAATAAAGTTGTTCATGTACAGGCTTTAATTGACAAGCATTTGCTTTTGTAAAAAAAAAAAAAAAAAAAAAAGCAACCAAAATGAGTATTTGGTGGTTTTGTGCATTTGTGTTTTAACTAAACTTGTGACAAATTCTTAATGGGGGAGGGCTTTGTGTGTGCGTATAGTTTTACCGTAGTCTGTGAACAATACCCTCCGTTTCCCAGAAATTCTAGATTTTGAGCCTTTGCTTTTCGTTTGACTGCAGTCACTCCAGGGTCTTCCTTTTCTGGTGGTGGTGTTCAGATTATAAAACCTGGTCAGTGCTTGGAGTTCCTTCGTTAGATCGCTGGGGTTTTTTAGAAGCTGTATTTTGGAGTCGAATGAAGAAACTGGTCTTCCAGTTACTGTGCAGTGTGGTCCGATCATAACTCTTACAGCTGTGCCTAGAATGGGATGTTGGCACCGCTTCAGTCCCCTGGATTTGGAGACTGTAATTTCTCACTCTACCCATTTTTGTAAATGGTGCGTTAAGCAATGATCAGTTTGTTCTGGTCTGGAATTGCCCATGGCCCTTATTCCTTGGGTTATCTTGCAGCAACAAAACTGTTCAGTTCCCGCAGAGAAGGAATAGTAGCATCCATCTTGGGTAGTTTCGCTGCCTCTCTACTTCGAATTCAGAGCACCGCATTTGTCCTGGTAACAGCCCTGTGAAATGGAGGGCAGCTGCTGTTCTTGTAGAGGTGTAGAACTGAGGCACATGGACACAAGCTGTAATGGGAGTTGGGTACCTAACGCAGTCTGGACCTAGGTCATTTGCCCCAAATTGTGCAGCTGGACCACTGCATCCTCCTTCGTATGGCATGCATCGAAGGAAATGAGTCCATTTGACTCGAGAGCTGTCAAGAGTTTGACTCGAGATCCAGAAGGGTGCTGACAAAAGAGCCTTCAGCCCTGGCTAGCGAGGAAAACTACAGACTCCTACCATCGGTGCTGGTTTTAACGCACTGATCGTGAAACGGACCGTTCCCACAGGACTCTGAACCGAGTCCAAGGGGCACCGAGGGAAGTCAGCGCTGCTTTACGTTAACCGCAGTGTGCAATTTGACCTGCAGAGTCACGCCTGATTTGCAAGCGAGTCTGTGCAATGGTGTGTCTGTAGTGTGAGGCCCATAGTTTCACTTAAAAAAAATTGCCGAAAGGGGTTTCTTTGCACTTGTGCCTGCAGTTCAGCCAGAGTCATCGGAGCTGTCTGGCTTTCCAGTATTGTTATGACAGGGAGACTGTTATCGGTGGTTTCCTTCAGGAACCCACTGGTTCTTGCATTGGCTAATCTTTGTTGCTTCAGTATAATGGATGCGTGTGCTCTTCAGAAACGCTCGCTAGGTTTCTCTGACACTTGTTAAAATACACTCTGGGAAGACCATTGCTGAACGTTTGCATTCTAACAGGGTAAAATTCCTCCGGCCGCATGTTTTTAATGGAAGTGTAGGGTTATGGACGTATCAAACTCCTTGCAGAACCTGGCCTCCTGTTGCGGTTTTAACTGACTTACTGAAATCAACTCTCACAAAGGTATTATAAACCGTGCAACTGTTAAAACAAGCTGAAGCATTAGTCTTAACAGTATTTGTGTGGTTGAAGACAAGAGGCTGTGTCTAAGGGATATAATCCATTGTGTGGCAGGGTATAAATCAACCCCTAACTTGTGGGTGTTAGGAGAAGGATTTCCTTCTGGGAAAGTTGTCCCACATTTGCCCGTTCTGAAATCTGCATCTTCTTCTGACACGTCTGATACCAGCTGGTGACACTTCCTGGGTCTGATCCAGTCTGATAATTCTCATGTTAAGTGTGAAGGTCCTTTTCCTTCCCTTCCCTGTCTGGATGCATGTGTCCATTTGTTCCTACCAACCCATCCGCTCCTGTCTTCCTGCCCTCTCCAAATTAACCCCCAACCATGAGATTGATTTAGAAATTGAGAATTCATTTAAAATTACTTTCAAACTTTTTTTTTCTTTCCTGCAGCAAGCGCCAGAATATTCTTCAAACGAGTGTAGACTCGCCTTATTGCTTGTTTCCAGGAGTTGACGCTGCAAGAAATGTCTCTGATAGTATAAAGTTCACAGTACAGATGTAGCTGCATCTGATTCTGGCGGCGGGCAGAAACGCATGTTGAAGTAGGTTTATGCATCTGCTGCTGATGTTAGCGTGAGAAAATGTGTCATTGTAGTTTTCCTTCCAGCAAAACTTTTCTTGCTGTAGCATGTGTCACTAAAACAGTCTGCTTCATTTGGTCATGTCATAACCCCATAGTTTAACCTGCTGCACATGTAGGGTTACAACTGCCAACCCTGCTCTGCTGCGGTTTTCTACAAAACCAAGACATGTGGTAACTGTCCCTGAGTGGTCTTTGCATTTTTTGGCTAAGAGCAAGTGTAGGGCTAACATTGTATCGTCTGTAACCTAGTCGCGTTCTCCTCCTCTCCCCCATCCCTTTATTGTTAGTCCCTTGCTTGGGCGCTTTGTATTTCCATATCAGCTTTGTCATCTTTTTTCTGGATTTCCCATCCAAAACATCTACTAATAAAAGTCAAATCTGTCATGAAAAGGCAGTTGGGCTGTTTGGGAACGCCAGAGTTCAGTGCTTTTTGTTTTCCAGACAAGTCAGTCAGAGCAAAAGAGAAACAATGCATCATACGTTTACTGTGGAGTAGGCTAATTAGCCCCACAGTAAATGTCTCTGAGTCTACACATGCAGGCTGGAGCAAACTAGTAAACTCCTCAGCAGGGCATGTATAGATGCTGCCCTGGTTGGCTGGAGCAGGAGGGGCAGTTGGGGGTTGCCTGCCTGCTAACCCCACACAGGAGCACCCTTGTGCCCCAGCCAACCCCTCTGCAGCACACTGAGCTGTTGGGAGCAGCCCTGGGCTGGCAGGCTGACCCCCTGGGCCCTCTGCCAGCTGAGGCTGCTCCAGCCCAGCTCAATGTGCTGTGGTCTTGCATGTGCACGTGTAAATGCAGCACCTGGGAGCAATATACTCTGGCGTGATACGTGCTGGAGTTTATTACCTCACATTAATATGCGTATGTAGATGCACCCAGGATTTAGCAAGGTTTTACTGACCTAGTTTCCTTTTGGTGTGTTAAGGGTTCCCAGGATGTCCAGAAAGTTGCTGGATCACTCTTGCTCTTGGCGATGGAGCTGTGTCAGCCTGTCTTGGAGATGCCCGCTGTCCATCCAATTTCCTGTTGGAAGTCATGGGGGGATAACTGTGGGATCTTTTCTGACACTAAATTGTATTGTGGCTTTTATGTCCCTTATGCGTATTGTACTTGCTAGAGGAGTGCAACCTTCACTTGACTCCACTCGACAGTTGAACTCGCAGAGGGCTTGCCTTGAGATCAGAGTGATGTGTTACGAAAGGGTAAAGGAACCCCTTCCCAGCAAGTATCCTCATCTTGAAGGATGGATTTAACATAATTTCAACTTAATTTTTAGTCTAGAGCCTTTTAAACCATAGCTAATAAAGACATACATTTTTTCAAAGAGCCAATGTTAGTGGTTCTTAGCCTTTTTTAGTTTCAGGATAGCATCAGAAAATGCTAACTATTAGTTTCCATTTGTTCCTTGACTGCAGAAAAATAACAGAACAATTCTCTTCTTGCAAAGAACTCTGAAAATTCACAGCAGGTCAGAATAGTTTTTAATGGCATGGGTTTCTATTCGAGTCACGTTTGCGCACCGAACAGTGTTAACGTTGTGTGGCATCTCACAGCACCCTGGAAAGGATCTTAAGGCATGTCAGGGTGTTGTGGCACCCTGGTTGATAATCATTGGTTGACGTGATAGTTGGAAGGGGATGCATGTGCAGAGCCTGTGATTCTTTGTTTTCCTGCTTATGTTCAAAGAGCTCCAGAGGGAAGTTTAATCAAAACTGTTCCTTTGGTGCCTTTCCTACCACCTGGGTGAACTCTCAGCAAGGCTGCCAGAGAAGTAACTTCAGTTCCTTCTGACTGGCCTCACATTAGGAGGTCACTTGTCATGTTTTTTTGCAAAGTCTGGGCCATGGACAGATGAGCATTAACTGTGGCTTACAGATGTTACAGGAGAGAATTAAAAATACAGATACTCCAACAAAGGTTTCTTCCTTCTAACACTATCGTGTTGTATCTGGAAAGAATGTAGCTGTAGTACCATATTTACTTGAATATAAGATGAGTTTCTTCCTTAATCAGCATGGGGGAAAAAAGCCCCTAGTCTTACATTCACATACAAGGAAGCCTCGTTACATACACTGTCAGTCATTAAACTGCTGCCAAAAGCAGCATGTGCTCAATAATGGAAACTAACTATGAAGTTGATTAAATGCAGCTAACACTGAGCATAGCTATGAAACACATGGCCCACATTGGGCAGACATATTGATATGATGGGAACCTTTTTGGGGGGAACCCTTAAACTCTCCCTGTCCCTCCCCCAATTGGGCAGATTGTTCCCTCAGGAGGGAAAAGCACTGGTCCTGGAAGTACCGCAGTACTAGGCCATCACTCAGAGAGATCAGAGCAAGCTCCAACACCCTTCCCTAGTGCCAAAAATGCTGATGGGAACCAACCACAAGGAAAAATTAGTGCAGCCTATTAGAATGATATATATGGTAGTGCCCATTGTGCTCAGTCCTCCTCAACACAGACTCTTTTTCGAGTCATGGTGAGCCACTACATTGAATGCATTATAACTTACACTTCACTTCTCACAGCTGAGCTGTGGCTTTCTTTCCCCTTTCCACTAATTTCTGTTTCTTCACCAGCCTTAAATGTCTGGCAAATGGGGCCCCAAACAGTTCACCAAGTATCAGAAAATGAGGGTTGGAAGGAACCTCTGGAGGTCATCTAGTCCAACCCCCTGCTCAAAGCAGGACCATCCTCAACTAGATCATCCCAGTCCAAGCTTTGTTGAGCCAGGTCTTGGAAAACCTCCAAGGATGGAGATTCCACCACCTCTCTGGGTAACCTGTTCCAGTGCTTCACCACCCTCCTAGTGACAAATTTCTTCCTAATATTTAACCTAAACTTCCTGTGCTACATACAACTTGAGACCGTTGCTTCTTGTTCTGTCATCTGCCACCACTGAGAACAGTCCAGGTCTGTCCTCTTTCAAACCCCCTTCAAGTAGTTGAAGGCTGCTATTAAGTCCTCTCTGTCTCGTCTTCTCTAGACTAAATAAGCCCAGTTCCCTCAGTCTTTCCTCATAAGTCATATCCTGCAGCCCCCACACCATTTTTGTGGCCCTCTGCTGGACTCTCTCCAATTTGTCCACATCCCTTCTGTAGTGGGAGGCCCTAAACTGGACACAGTACTTCAGATGTAGCCGCACCAGTGCAAAATAGAGGGAAATAATCTTGACCTGCTGGCAACACGCCTACCAATACAGCCCAGTATGCCATTAGCCTTCTTGGCAACAAGGGCACACTGCTGGCTCATTCAGCTTACTGTCCGCTGTGACCCAGGTCCTTTTCTGGGAGGAGCCGCTGCCTGCCCCGTGTGAGGAGTGAGGTGTCCCACGTTGGCCCCGGTGTCTCCGTTCCAGTTCTATCAATTGATTGTGTCTGGTTCATGGCTGGGCCACAGCATCAGTTTTACCAATTGATTGTGTCAGGCGGCCCATGGCTGCCCTACGGCACTCCGCTACGCTGCTCTGGGCAGCAGCTGGCATGGAGGAGGGTAGTGGCTGAACCCTGCCTGCTCCGACTTGGGCACTTATGTGGGACACTTACCGGCGGACCGCGTCGAAAGGGGGAGGCGGGACTGAAGCGGCGCGCTCACGGACTGCTATTCCTTAGAGGGAACATTGGTTACGTCCTCCTGACGGCCTCCAGTCTGCATCTTTTGTGACGCCTTTTTTTTTCTGGTCTGTTAAATTGGTGTTAATCTTGTTGCAAAGAAACTATAAGTCTTGAGCTCCCTTTTCTGAAGAGTCTTACTTTTAATTGTAAGACAGCTGTTTTTGTCCTAAATATCCGGGGAATATCAGGGGGATATGTAAATTACTGTTCCCTTTCAAAATACGCAGGCATTTTTTTTTTTTTTGGTAATATACACTGTTAGATATTGTTGAAGTACTGGGATATAGAGCTCTCATTTGGCAGATAGCAAGTTAAAAACAATGTTGGTCGTATTAGGCCCAAATTATGCTGTAAAAACTTCTCTCCTGTTCTCATCCCTCCGCAATGCCTGAATTATTTTTGTATGCATTGCTTTTTTGAGTTCACTTGTACCTTTGTTTGTCGAGTCGGACAGGCAATCTGAGTAGCTCTTGGTTTTTGTTTTAAGAAGTACACAGTTATAAGATGATGACCTGTGCATGGCATAGGTCTGTAAAATACATTAGTACTCTTTTCTTCTGGGTAGGCAATCCTTATAGCAGATGTGCAGTAACCTCAGCTCTGAATTTCCTTCTCAGTAGCATCCTACGTGGGTGCTCTTAGTGTGCCAGCACCTGAGAGAGCCTGCTTTACGTGAATTTTTCAGCAGGGAAATATTGCACAGAAGTGACTTTGTGCCTGTCCCAACCCTTTAGAAGACGAGAGCTTCAGGTCTTCTCTTCCTAATTTTTTTTTCTAGCATAAACCATGTGCAGCATGTAGCACCGTAGGTCCAAGATACTGACTGGGACATTTAGATGCCAATATGAAATGAGCAACAATGACAACAAAAACCAGTCCATTAAAAGCTGCTAAATGAAACTGTGCCAAGCATTTTCAAAGAATGTATATCCTTTCAAAAATCCTGTTCATAGTCCAAAGGACACTTGGATTATTCCATCTTTCAGTTGCCACTGAGTTGCTCAGTGTTGCAATGCTGGATTTACCCTGAATGTAACCAAGGTCAGAATTTGATATAAAAAGTGGGATTTCCAAAAGTGCTGAAGTGACGGGGCGGGTGAGCACCACTGACAGTCAGCAGGGCTTGTATTTGGGAGACACTGATGTGTTTCCAAAAAAATTCTGCCCCATGCACCCGTTCTACTCAGTCAGTTTCTGAGGATTATAAATTTGGATTTGTAGAGCTAGGACACATTGCAGCTAAACTTATGCTTTTTGGTGGGTTTGGGCGTGGTGCCACTGCTAGATAATGATGCACGTAAGGGTGAAAGGAGAGTCTTTCTCTCCAAGCTACATGCCAGCTACCAATAAAATTGAGAGGTTGGGTCCTGGGTTAGTCCTGGGAGAATAAGTTTGTTAATAAGGCACTCATGTTACAACGATAGGTTCAATATAAAAGAATCTACATAGCGACCAAAGGCATGGAAACATTTTGTGGGGGGTGGGGAGCTGTCAAACCAACAGTACATTGCTTTCCGCTCTGTCCACCCAGCTGCATTTTACTGGTAGCATATTTAATTTATTTATGTAGTCTTATGCTACATACCACCTGAGGATGGAGCAGAGCTGGACTGTTCTCGGTGGTGGCAGATGACAGAACAAGGAGCAATCGGCTCAAGTTGCAGCACAGGAAGATTAGGTCACATATTAGGAAGACCTTTCTCCCAAAGAGGGTATTAAAGCACTGGAACAGGTTGCGCAGAGAGGTGGTGGACTATCCATCCTTTTAAGACCTGGCTGGGATGAGCTAGTTGGGGGTGGTCCTGTCTTGAACTAGGTGAAACTCCTGAGGTCCCGTCCAACCCTAATTTTCTCTGATTCTGCGCTGATCCAGAGGCCACCCCCAAACCTGAAGTCAGTAAAATCTAGTATCTCTTCCCGTAGAGTTTCCACAGTGGAAATACCTCCAAAGAGCCTGCTGTGCCAAGAGATTGTGGGGCAGCCCAACGTTGCACGCTCTTGCCGTTTGCATCCCAGGCTTGCTAGAAGATGAATCAGATAACCTATCCTCCTAGATTGGTGGCGATGACTGACAGAAACCTTATTTTTCAAGTAAGAAATTATCTTTTCTAGAAAATACAAAGGTCAGTTTGTGTACGTGCAAGCCTTTCAGCTGCGAAAGAAGTAATGCGACCGTTGTCCTTTCAGAAGTCACCTCAGTTGATCTGTCCTGCATGTCCTTTAAGGTAAGCAATGTTAACTGGTTGGGGACCAGAGCAGGGAGAGAGAGATCCTGTTTGGGGCTGACCTGATACTATTTGACACTTTACATATTTCAGAAGAGGAGATTCTTCTAAAAGTTGCTTGGCCAGTTCTGTGTGGTTTTTTTTTTTTTTTTTTGAAGACCTCACTGCATATTAATCATGATTTATCCTTTGCTACGCGTTCCTCTTGTTGTCAGCTGGATGCAGGATGCCCATCTGAAGCACAGTCCTGTGGAGGACACTAGTTTCCACTCCTTTACTTAAAATGAAATATGGGAATATGGGGGCAAATTTTTGTGAACTTGGGGCCTAAATTTTGATTGGCCATATTTGTTTCCACAACTCGCTCACTCTCTCTCTTCTTTCCTAGAGGGCAAATATTGTTTAGTCACTCTAGAGCAATGCTGGCAGATGGGGAAGCCTGAGCTGTAAAATCAGCCCTGGAACAGCCTCTCTTTAGGACGAGACTTAAAAGTTACCCATTTATGAAAAAGGGTAATAAAATGTATATGCATACTCATCTTCTCAAATGCTGTGAGGATTTAAGGCTTGCAAAAGGTTTGAAGGCAGACTATTTGGGATTAATGCTTGGAATTTAGATTGCATTGCTCTGTTTGCAGCAGAGGCAATCTGTGTCGAGATGGCATCTCTGCATTAGCAGGAAATCTGGAACTGACCACGCTCCCACATCAACCAGCTTGCACCTGTGTGGTGCATAGGAAATGAGTATATGGTATGTACTGTTGAATATTTAGGGACCATCTCTTAATCACTTTTTTCCAAGCAAAGTCAGTGTTTATAGACTTCAGACGTAAATTTACATCTTTGCATATCTAATTTTGCTGGTTTGGGTGAATATTGTGATTGGTTCCTGGTGACCTTGTGCCAAGTTAGGTTCCCAAGATTCCTGGGCTGGGGATGCAGCCAGCCTTGTATGTACGGTTCTCGCCCTGTTGCTGGCACAAGACAAATCCTAACAATTGCATGCTGCTTTGGGGGCCTGAATATGCTCCTCTCATTCCACTCAGACTATCAGGATTTGATGCAGCTGAACAGCTGCAGGAAATTCTGTGATGTTTGCAATTAAATGCCTGCATTTGGTAGCATTTAGTTATTAAAAGTCCCACATTTGTCTCTTCAGTTGTTAACGTACACTGAGGCATGCTGCATCTCCAGAGTGGGGGCTGCTCCAAGCACCCTTTTCTCAGCTTTATATCCTTTCCCACAGAAAAGGACTTTGGGTGCCCATTCAACTGTGCAGCAGCTTGCTTTGCAAAGACACCCCTCTACTGTATCCCTAACCTTTCCTTCAGACTCCCTCCTCCAAAACCGAGAGGGATCTGAAGGGGGATTCCAGGCCAGCCCTGAATGGGGATGTCTCAAAATCCTTCTCTCCTGGTACCAACAACGGGCAAGATTGGGTGGTTTGTTTTGTGTGTTTTTTTGACCTCCCCTCCTCAGTCTACGTTTAAGGCAGTTGTGAAGGCCTTTCCTTCCATAACCCGCTCACCCAGGACTGCTGGGAATTGGTAGCAACTTTTTGCCTGTGTTTTCTATGGGGGATGTGTATGTGCGCGCGCGCAAGCGTGCATACGCAGACACATGCATGAATACATCTGATGGAAAAGTCAGGGCTGGTGGAGGGGGTGGGAACAGAAGGGCCCTCCCCCCCCCCCTGCTTTTATCCCACTGTGCGGTCTCGAGGCACTTAAGCTCGTGCATGCACATAAGCGTGGAGCTCACGTTGGGCTCTTTGCCTTTTCAGCACTCTGTACATGTAACTGTCTACAGTTGCATCCCTTCCAACATTCCTGGTTTTTATTGGCTCGGCACTTGTTTCCAAGGTACCCTGCTGGGGACTGTTTAAAGCATACTGTATTTCGGAGCCTGGCTCCGCGTGTGCTGCCGGCCCCTGGTCAGGTTGCTAGTAAGGGCACAGCTCTCCAGAGGGTTACTCCGAGTCCTTCCCCCCCTGCGTGATTACAGCAGGGTCAGGCACTTCCAGGAACGCGTGTGCATGATGAGACCGCTCTGAATGCTGCAGATGCCTCTGTGCGGGGGGGAACTCGTCGGAGACATCTGTTGTACCCTGGAGACATCCTGCCCCGTTGCAAGCACTGCCTTAGCTGGAGCTAGCATGGTGCAACAGAGGATTTGTGCAGCAAGTGGTTTCTTTAACGGGGCAGATTCTGAGTGCTCCCGCAGCAGGCCCCATGGCAGACAAGTGCAAGGGGAGCTGATAGGGCTGTGACCAGGTTTTCTTCCCTTCTGCAAGATGACCCAACAGGCCTCTCCCACTGGGGCACGGGGCAAGCATTTCAAATATGGGAGTTTGAGGCTCTGTCGGTGGAGCGGCCAAGAGCAGCGGCACTATTTATCTCCTGAATGCCAGAGGGCATCCATGCCTGTGATCCTAAGATCCTGTCAGTGTGAGTAATCCTGTAGGTAGGGTGACCATATGGGAGAATGGGAAATCCGGGGTGCTTCCCTCCCCAGGCAGTGGCACTGCTGCAGGCAGAAGCAGGGGCAGGGTGGCGTGGTGCACCTGGCACGTGGGTAGCAGTGGTGCCGGCATGCTGCTCTGCCTCCCTGCCGGGCTGTGCCCTGTTCCCCTGTATTTTTGGGATGCTCATTTTAATTCTCATCAGCCAGCCTCTGAAATCTGGAACTTTCCCAGCTAAATCAGGGTGTATGCTCACCCCCTCTTGGAGGCTGCAGAGGCTCTTGTAGAAGCAGGAAGGAGTTGTCTCTGGCTGAAAAGAGCACTCCTGCCATCATAGAGGCACAGTAGGCTTGATTATATGCCTTTCATTTGAATTGAGGAAAGTCACTGCTTGCCCTTAACTTATTTTATTATTATTCAAATCATTGTTCAGACTTTGTTTCCTCCTCCTTTAAAAGCCGTGCTATTGCAGACCTCTCCAGCCACTTTGACAAAATGAGTTAGTTACTCCAGCTTAAATTAGGTAGATTTGAATGGAAATACTTCTTCAAATATTGTGTGGGTTCTTAACCAGCTGTTGGCAAAACTAGATGGCATTTCATTGTCATTGATCCCTGAAAAAGCCATGCTACTTCTCCATAGTGACTTTTTACATGCTGCACACTCACGGCGCTGTGCTTCTTTTAATTAGCACTGTTGAGCTTTCTCAGCAGAGTCGCAGTGAAAAGCCTCAAAAGCCTGCCATGGAAATGCTTTTCAGGACAGCTGGCTTCTCTGCCAGGACGGGGCAGTAAGCGACCTGAAATGGCACCTGGTGGTGAGGGGAGGAGGTGGGGAAGGGATTTGTGGGGTGGGATTGGACTTTGTCTCGCTCATAGTAAAGGCTTCCTTTCTGTTGCTTTTTGCGTTGTCCTGACTGCCGTTTTCATTTAGCTGCGTTTAAAGAATGACCCAGCTACAAAGGAAATGAAAGGAGAATTGAAAATGATGATTCAGAGCAGCGTGTGAAAGGGAAAAGGACAGGGGTGGGGGATGCGTGCACGCGCCCACCAGCTCCAGCCTGGTGCGTGCGCCTCTTCTCTCCACGCCTTACCATTTGCGTGAGGCTGTTGGACTCCACCTGGTTCCTTGCAAATCCACTGCCGCCTCCACATTTGTAACTGGCAGAAGCAGTGCTTCCATGAGTGCTTGAAATGAGAAAGGTTTGACTTCTGGGGGAGGTTTGGAAAGACGCTTGTAATCAGACGTAGCTTGGAGCCGCACCTTTTTTTGCTGCGTTTCCACGTACGAGCAGGCGAGACGGGACTCGTTGAGCCAGCAGGGGGAGGCGCAACTTCCTTACGACCCTCACGACATCGTCTTCTGACGTGTCTCGCGTGTGGGTGGGTGCGTGGACAGAAGTCCTCCCCGGCCGTCCTGCACTCCTTGCGTCGAGTGGGGAAAATGCAGGCTGCTGCACCGTGGACTCTTCCTTCGGCTCCCTCTGCCAAAACCTTTGCTTCTTGGTGATGCTCCTTGGGCATCTTCACGTCCCTTCTCTTCCGCCTCCCCCTTCCAGCTGGGATCACCTCTTAATCCAAAGAGCTTTCAGTCGGGCACACACAGGAGCCGGGAATTTTGTGTTTGTTTCCTCGCCGCTCTTGCCTTGTCCGCGCTGTCCTCTCTCGCGCCTTCAGCCGGGCCAGTGGCAGCCTGAGTCAGCTGTTCAATTCTGTCTTCTCAGCAGTGTCTGGGAGCAAAGTGCAACCGCAGCCCTCGCCATGACGGGTCAGGAAAAGCTCCCCGAAGTTTCTGAAGGAATCCAGCTGCAGTGCCTTGCTGGGGGGGCGGGGGGGATTCGAATAGAAGGAGGAATCCAAACTTTTTTTGAGCAGCCGTCGAAGGTCGGTGTTGCCACGCAGCGAATGCACTGCGAGAGCTTGGCTTTGTAGGGGATCGAACTTTCCCTTGTAGGTGGCAGATCGACGTGCCATCATGGCTCCTCCTCTTCCAGGGGAGTGCAAACACTTACTACTGCTGTGACTCCACTGTGGATAGGCTACCTACGTGGAATTGACTGCTGCTACAGTCCACGAGCTAAATAACTTTTTATTTTAACCGAGAGACATTTCAGTCTGTCCTTCAGATTAGGAACAGACACGGTTTTTTTTTTTAAAAATTTCTCTTCCATTGATTTGTGGTAACCCGTATGAAAAGACTGTGGTTGTATATGCGGCCATTTGGGTGATGACTATTGCACTTCACGCTCGCCTCCTCCTTTCAGTGCTGTGTTGATACTGCCAAGGGCTGCTGCTGGGCAGGCCTAGGAAGAGGGGTGGACTCTGATCGGCAGAAGTCACTGGTGGAAATGCAGCCACACCACCGAAATAGGTACAGTTCATTTTGCCGGTGGGCAAGGGGCAGGAGTTGTTATAGCACAACAGAGCACAGATCTGCTGGAGCACTGCTGGTTTAGGGTATCGGTGTCCCTATATCGGCGATGCACGTCTGCTATAGACATAGCCGGGAGCTGCAGGTTGTTTGGCTCGTCCTCTTTTGCGTTTGGTGACAGACACTAGTCTGTCGAGTGACAGACTGTCCCGTGACTGTGCTCTTGTATTATTCTTTTCAGTTCTGTTTGTAGCAGAATAGCGGGTGGCAAGCCCTAGTGTACAGCACCGTCGTCTTTTGATTTTGACCTGGCTGTTAGCTGTTTGTCTCCGCTTTCCTTCTTCCATCTGTTTAAAGTGTCACGTAGGTTAGCTAAGAATGGTTGGTTGTCCTCGTCAATAAAATGGTCCTTTTCTAAGTGTTCTTGCAAGAGAGTTATTTCTTCTGTCATCTTAAAGTCCCATGCATTCCTGCCTCCCCCCCAAATGTCCAGCATATTTCCAGTGCTGCTGGAGCTGCCACATGGGCATCCGGGAGTAACGCTTGCTTCAGAAAATCTTGGAAGTGTGGCCGTCACTTCCTCTAATTTCTGTTTCTGTTTTTACCACGGGCTTCATTTACACAGTGTGCTGAGACCACTGATGGGAAATTGGCCTTTATTTCTTGGGCTCCTGTCCAGCCCCTTCCTTTGGACAGCAAGGGCGCACAAGTTATATTAGCTAGTTGAGACAGTTGTGGGAGAGGGGAGCCCTAACGGTGAATTTGATGAACCCACAAATTACAACACAGCTGCCTGTGACTTGGAGATGGTTGAAAACAACTGCATCCTTCCCCCTATTGAACATCGGGCCCATCGTATGCATCCCTAACAAACACTTGACAAGCCACCTTTCTCAGCGTAGTTGTGCTGTGCTTTAAGCCAGCCTGTAGCGTGTCTGCCGTCTGCGTATCACTGGTGCATGCATGCTGCAGATTGAGAAGTGCGGTCCTGTACTGTGCAAACTGTCTTGGGATGTGAAAAGGGAGGCTGAAGGTTTCTGCAGTTGCTGTGAACTTTGGGTGAAACATTTGGCCGTATTGAAGTCAAGTGGGATTTCTGCCACTGACTTCAGCGTGGCAAGGATTTCCACCCCTCTGATTTGTCAGAGCCGGAAAACCTTTTTTGTAGAAATGTGCTTTTCACAAAAGTTTTTGGACAGGAAACTTCCTTTCTTTTTTAACACGTACAGACATTTCACATCAGAATGCTTCCATGTTACGAACCCAAGTGATACCACCTTTGTTATTTAGGTTGCACACGTTGATTTGATGAGCTGATTTCTGCCGTCAGTTGTTTAAATGCAGTGAATGCTGGGTAGTAGGTCATCACTGTACTATGTCTTGCACATATTACAGCCATGCCTTGGCATTTGCTTTTAGTTTGTAATCCAACACCCAGCTGCTTCAGCGTCAAAGTACAAGCAGCTATTTAGTGGTTCAGCTAGTGTTAAGGAATGCATTGTGGGGCTGTTTACTCCGTTACGTAGAAGGCCCTGCACAGTACAGTGCGGTTCAGTTCAGTTAGAAAAAACAAAACACATTCAAACCCAGCCTACAGATGAAAGCCTAAGGTAGGTGTTCTCCCAAATAGAGAATGGAGCAGCACAGAAGGCTAGACTCATATCCCGTTGTCTGCACATTCCTGCTAGGGTGGGCAGAGGCAGCTCACAATGTGTTAGGGAACTAGACCAGGAAAAAAAAAATCTGCTCCCCTATTGCAGCTGTTCTGCTGCCTCTCCATCTCTGTCTGGAAAAAAAAAAAACAGTGAAAGAAGTTATGGTTTACATTATGTTTGCACTTCATATCCTCGGAAGAAGCTGCAGATTGGGCTTGAAATTTTAAAGGCCTGCATCACCTGAGTTTCATTGTGGCAGTGTTGACCCACGCAAAGCGGCAGCACCACTCGAATTCCTAGCGTTGCTTTAAAAAGGAAAAACCCTGGAGGAGCTCAGCACGGCCAGGCAGGCGCGGGGCATTCCAGCCCGCTCTGGCGTACACGTGGTAGCTTGAGATGCAACGTATTTCAAGAACGTCTTGAGGTGGTGGCTGCTGAGAGCAGTAGTGCAGAAAAGTCGGGGGAGGGAGGGCACAAGTAATTATATTTTTTTTGGAATAGGCTTTCCTGAATGGTTTCAGGGGTAAATTGAAGAGACGGTTTTTTTTCAAAGTAAATATAGTACCGGCAAGCAGTGCCTTGGAGTCGTACTCTGCAAGGTAAAGTTTTCTGTCTAAAGCAGGGGTTGGCAGTGTTTTTTGACAATGCCGAGAACACCCGCAAGCTCGGTTTGTAAGGTTTTGGCATGCCAAGAGCGGATGGCGTGGGGCTGCGAGGGGCCTCAGCTCTTCCCTGCTGTCCGCCCCAAGGTGCATGTGCCAAGCAAAATGCCTTCACGTGCCACACTGGCACCCATGCCAGGGGTTGCCTGCCCCTGATCTATAGCAAGCAGCAGCAGTTACTTACCCCACCCCCTGACTCTGCCAGCCCTTGTGCAGAGTGACTACTGCAAGGGGACAGAGGTTGCTTCTATCTCCCAAATCGATTGCTGGATTCTTGAGGTGCGATATGGATACACAGCTACTGGGTGTTGGATGCAACCTGTCAGTTAGGGCTGTGTGAAGCTTCGTCCCTGATTCGATTTGGCCCAATTCAGTGGCCGAATCTCCGAATCGCATCAGAAAGCCCTTTAATGTCTCTGAATTGAATTGTAGCTCTCTGAATCGATTCGGACGGACAGGTTTAAATTTTTTTTCTACCTACCTTTAGGTAGCAGGGGCTCGTGAGTGCTGCAGTGCTGGGGCGCATGGAGCATCCCACAGGAGCATGGGGGGGTCCCCAGCACGCTCGGCAGCCCACCTGGAAATGGACCAGAAAGAAGCACTTCCGGTCCAGTTTTGGGTCCACCAGAGAGCATGCAGGAGAGCCCTGCTGAGCCCTCCTGGCTTGGTGACTGGTGCCTCCTGGGTGTGGGGGGAACCTGGGGTCCCCCCCCAAGGCTGATCAGCGAGCTCGGGGGGGACCCCCTGCATGCTCCCCAGCAGACCTGGAAGTGGACTGGAAGTATTTCTGGTCCACTTCCAGGTTTGCCGCCGAGCACGCGGGGGACCACCCCCCTGCACTCCTGTGGGATGCTCCGCGTGCCCCAGCATAGCAGCGATCACGAGCCATGCTGATACCTCAAGGTATGTAGAAAAAACTTTTAAAGCTGTGTCTGTGTCTGAAACGCTGATTCTCTGAATTGGCATTGAATCTTCAGGTACGGATTCAGCCGAATCGAATCGGGGGCAGTGATCCGAATCAACGACTCAAATCGCTGTTCCTGATTCAGGCCGAATCCAATCTGAATTGAAAAGGGCCTGCTTTGCATGCCCCTACTATCAGTACGTTTTGGAGACACTCCACCGTAGTTGGGTGGTTTACTTGTGGGCTTTCTACTTTGGACCTAGTAGTAGAAAAGGTTTTATTTTGTGTTCCATTTCCAATTCCCTGCTATCTATATCTAGTTCAATAAGACTTATTAGGCAAGGTGCCATGTGCTTTAACCACGTCAAGTTTCCAAACTGTTGCAAGTGAGAGACCATAAGGGAATGTCAAACGGAATTTGTTAAATCGTACTCGGATTGTCTCGCTGCTACTAACTGGCTGTAAGGAGCATGTTAGCGAGTAGGGCTTTTAGCTGTGGTCAGCTGACAAGGATTTTAAATGTAGGTCTCAGCTTTTCCAGGAGCGAGAAGCAAAGTAGCAAAGGTTCTTAAGAGGATATGAGGTTCAGCGGTCTTATTGTCTCAAGAGATGACAGACCCCTTCCTTGTCATCAGCTGGTGGAGGAGATAATCCTAAATGTGGCCAGTCCCGTTGGTTAGAAAATGTGTGTTTATAGCAGACAAATGTCTGGTTCCTCTGACATAAAGAATAGGCTGCACTGGCAGCAGAGCCATCTGCTCTTTTGCTGCTCCATTTCACAGCCATGCCCACAGATCTTTAGCGTGCCCAAAACCCAGCTCCAAAGGTGAATGGGTTGTAGCCATGTTGGTCTAAGGACATAGAGCAGACTAGTTTCTTTGGGTAAATCTAATATATATATATATATATATATATATGGCATATTAATGTCCTTAGCACAGGGAGTACCGTCAGGTAAAAAATACCAGGTATAAAACACAAGATAGTCATATGGTATGTTAGCACTGCAGTATAATACAGTTAGTTTTACTTGGGCAAAATGCCCATTCATATCTATATCTATATCTATAGCTATATAATATTTTAGACCAGCTCAGTTAGTTGGAAAATTCTTCTTGACTTTGAAGGTGAGCATTCTTGGAAAACGGAAGTCTTTTGGGAGATTTGTCATTTGAGTATTACTGTTTTCAAGAGCTGGAAAAGAAGATGGGGCTTGTTGATTGACTCCAAATATCAGAGGTGGTAGGACAGGCTGGTGACCACAGACACATGGACAGACAGATATCCAGTTGCTAGTTAAACACTGCATACTGCAGCAGGACACAGGATCTTGAGCTCCAAAATACAGGTTAGCACTTGGAATTAAAGTGAAACCTTTATTAACAGCTCCCAGCAGTAGTATGGCATATGGCCAGCACATGGCTGCAAATATGTGAATAGGTCAAATGTCATACCTCACTAAAAGACAGGTGCGCTAAAATTTTAAAGGAATTTCTCAGAGCTTTGTTAGAAGAAAGAAGCTGATAAATGTACTGCTTTTACTTTGACGAATTTGGACCTATCCTAGTACCTACAAAAAGAAAACCACACTTTTCATTTAAAAAACAAAAAACCCAACCCAACCAAGCATGAAATTACAACTACATGGGACTGTTTAAAGGACACTTGACTGCGTGCCTGAGCTGGTTTCATGATGCACACACTAGTAGTGGGCTTGGCTTGGTTTAGAGATTGTTTTGAGATATTTGAAAATTACTCTTACCAGCTCCTTACCTTAGTATGTAGGACAGGCACAATTAATGTCCTTAGTTAGCACAGGGAATACCATTAGGTAAAAAATACCAGGTATAAAACACAAGATAGTCATATGGTATGTTAGCACTGCAGTATAATACAGTTGGTTTTACTTGGGCAAAATGCCCATTCATATCAGTGGAAGTCTTCATGAATAAAGAAAACCAGATTTGACCTTGCATATAATTTTTGTCCAAAGAGCAGCAGAAAACCTTTGTAAATGATTGACATGTTTTAGGGATGTCTTTCTGCTCAGCAGGCAATAATGTTGGGGCCTAGTAACAGTTTAAGCAAAGTTTAGACTATATTCCCATGCCCATTACTATGACAAGATCTTGTATTAGAGTCCTGTATCTGAGTGCACTGAGTTGGCAACTATATAGTTTTATGTGGTTAGCTCAGCATTGCTTATCAAAACCCTGAATAGGAGTTCCGTTTCACTTATTAAGGGGAAAAAGTGCCTCTTTTTAGTGGAGCAACAAATTTTAAAAGAAATTGGAAAGTCCATAGTCCACAGCTGTGCCAATGCCCACTATGTTCAAGTAAGGAAGGACAGTAAAAGTGTGGTGTTCTCTTGATGAATATTTACCCTTTGCATCGTGGAAGAGAATGTGGAAGTGTCCAACAAATAATGTGGAGACAGCGTTTCTAGAGCCTTTGTCTCTGCCTTCATACTGGTTGTCATTCTGCTTTCTTCTAGACCTATTTATAACAATGCAAATAGGAGGAAGTAGTGTCTGACCCAGAGGCAGTAAGTCTTCCCATAATTCTGAAATGCTCTGTCCTGCATCAGGTAACAATGCAAGCAATGTCTGCCTCAGCATTGCCAGGTGGGTTTCTCCTTGTTATTCAGACCTTTAGATTTAGAGAGGATATTGGGTTCTTCAGGTGCATTCAGACACACAATAGTTACTGTTAAGCTGAATTTAAAGTGAAGGACTTTTTTTAAATGGAGACGCATGTAAACGTGGTTCTGTGGGTTTTGTTCTGCTGCTATCAGTTTTGGTATCAGTTTGGCATCTTTTGCAGTGTCCTTGGCTATTTGGACTCCAGGCATTAAGGCGCTAGTGTCCATTGGGTTCATTTTATATTAGAATCATAGAAAAATAGGGCTGGAAGGGACCTAGCAAGGTCACTTAATCCAACTCTGGCTCAACTATCCACCAAAATGCTCATCTGACCTGTACTTAAGCACTTCCAGTGATGGAGATGCTACAGGGTACATCTACATGTGCATTAATGCACTTTTCCTAATGCACATGAAATTTAGTACCTCCAGTATGAGATACTAAGTTTATATACATTAGGTTGCCATAACGCTCATTAGCACAAGCGCATGCTTTTTAAGTGACACTCAATGTGCAGTAGCCTATTCTACTGCACATTAGCGTATTAGCACCGTTTTTTATGTGCCGCTTTCATGCTTAGTAGAATAGGCTACTGCACATTAAAGTGCAAGTGTAGATGCACCTAGTATCTCCTTAGCTAATCTGTTTTGATGCCTAACTGCCCTCAGAGTTGGACAGTTTGCCCTAATATTTAACCTAAATTCCCTTGTTGTGTAGAGTATACCCATTCCTTCTTGTTCTGTCTCTAGTGGAGAATCCGTTGCTGTCCTGCTTGTAACAATCTTTTCTATATTTGAAGGCCGTTTATCAGATTTCTCTTAGTCTTCCCTTCTCTGGACTAAATATTCCAATTCGTTCGGCCTTTCATACTGAGCCACTTCATTTCAAATTGTAGATGGGTGCAAGGAAAGCTGAATACTTCTGATGTCATCTCATCGGCATGTATGTTCCTCTATACCGGAGGTTGTCAGTCGGGGGTACATGGAAAGGGGCTAGGGAGGTACGTACAGGTGGGTGGACGGAGCGCCACTACCCACCACTTCATGCTGCCGCCCACCAGGAGCAGGGCTGAAGGTGGGGGTGAAGGCAGCAGCCCCCCTCTGCAGGCCTTGCCCCCCGCATCCAGCTGTTACTCCCCCCCCCCCCCACTCCGTGTCCTGCAGCTGCCACCTCCCCCCCCACTCCACCAGAAGTGTGCCCGGAAAGGGGGTACACTCCTTAAAAAAGGTTGAAACCCCTTGCTCTACACAAATCTAAGATCTGACTCCCACTTTTGCTCCGTTTCTGACAGACGCATGCCTCTTTTCAGTGCCAAGATTAAAAGCTAGCTGCTAGATGAAATGTCTTTCTTCATGTTATTGATTAGTCTAAAAATGGCAAGCTGGCCTCTTTAACAGGACCCCTTATTAAAACATAAGTGATTTGGGACAGAAGAAAACCTTATTTTTTTACTAGGTGAAGATTAGCTTTTAAAAAGCTTATGTCAAAGTCTTCAGCTCTTTTGAAAATCATGCTGCTTAATCAGGTGCCAGTCCTGGAGCTAAACTTTTTAAGCTTTCCAGAGTTTGACAAATTTGATTTATCTTTTTTTATTTAGCACCCAAATGCTAGTGGTTTCTCCCCTTCCCCCGCTCTTTTAGTGGAGTGGCTAGAGCTATTCCTTTTAAATAACTGTGCACTATTCAATTTGTGTGCGTGCGTGAAAACTGTAATGGTCGTAGACATAGCAATTAGAAATTTGCTCATATTTGTCCTGCAGTTTGTGTAATAATTTTCACCATTAAATCAGGATCATTTTACTCTGTGCAGTCACTAGTGCTCCACCATGTAAAATGGTCCCACTCTTAGGTGCCAGCATTTTGCACGCAGTTTTTATACTTGTATAAATGACTGCTGATGCTGCAGAGGGGATGTAGAATTAGGTCTTGTATCCCTTCCTATCAAATAGTAAAATAAGAGCAAATTTGTTCCTGGCCAGTGGTCACCAAGTTTCCTTATGAGTTATTCTAGTAGCTTACTTCTCAGTTTTGTTAGCTGATACTGATGATACAGTGGTAGCTTTCAAAATACACATTTAACATCCCTGAATTTGCTTGTAAAGGACAAGTAAGCACTTGAGGGGTATTAAATATCTATTCTGCTCCTTAATGATGTGAGCACCATTGAGAAGATTGCTTCACATAGATTGTAGTGTGCAAGGCACACACGCTGTCTCTGTGTGTACAGGGATCTAGGACGTTTTTTGCCCGAGACCTAGTGAGTATGTTGACTGTGATGGTTGTCTTCTAGTTGATCGTAAACCCCAAATGCATGACATACTTTCCATGCGAGCATCAGCATTTGAGGAATGAAGGTTCAGACTCCTGCAGGTGATAAAACAGGAGACAGTCTGATGTCAGGAATATCGTCGACATTAATTTTATGTGTGGTTGACAAACTTTTTCAGTCATTGTCTTCTACCTGTAAATGTGGGTGACTTGTAAGCAACTGAACTGTGACCAGGATCCATTTTTGGCAGATTAGCATGTGTGATAGTGCACTTCGGATATTGTTTTTGCAGCTATTGATGTGATTTTTTGTAAAGCAAATTTTAGAAAGACGCTTTGCATTTGAACTTGGTTCAGGGCGCTTCTATGTTTAACAGATTAGAGTCTGTAGATGGTAAATGTCACGACAGTTTCTTTTAAAATTGCTTTTGGGTGTGCCCAGGAATGATGCACATCGCATCTCCATGTTTTTCGATCTATTTTGTGTGAATCTCGGTTTGCTTTTCAGCATGGCTTTGTTTCCTAGTTTGCCTTCTTGGGGCATGTCCCCATGAGCAGGAAACTGTGGTTCCCTGGGGACAAAGAGCAGTGGTACAACGCATGCTGCTGCTACTTGCCACACAGGGATTCCCCAGAGACGCATTGCCCCAGGTGGGGTAGGGGTGGCTGGGGGCCAGTAACTGAGCCCAGGTAAGGCTGCTGGGGCCAGCACCTGGGGGCCTCCGTGGGCTGCAGCTGTGGCCATCCTGCAGCAGGGAGCCTGGCCAACAGCTGGAGCATGGCCCTGACTGTTTCGGGTGGCATGTGCTGCCGCCACATGGGCCTCTCTGCTTTTCTTAGGTGCAGGTTTTTTGACACTGGGATCTCCCAGTATCACCCTCCCCCCCACCTCCCTGCACTGCAAATTAGCAGCATGAGAAATGCCTGCACATGCAGCGTGTGCAGTCTGCGGCGCCACATACCACACCCGCGTGCTCGTGTGGGTGCACCCTTGAAGTGTATTGACCACGAGGGAAGCTGTACCATTGGTCGACTAGGTTTTGGTGGCACCCAGCGTAGTCTGAGGAGGCTTAATTTGGAACATTTTATATATAGAATATCATTTTATTTTCACTGTGTATGTTGCGTTGGAAATGTTTCCAATTTGCTAACTTTGACAGTACCTAATTATTTCAGAAAAATGTGCTCTTCCAGATGGGATAATATACTTAAAGATTAAAGGACTATGGAAGAGTTAAGTATTGCAATTCTGTGGTAACAAGTTGTATTTAAAACAACATCAATTGAAAGTTGTGTGACTGTGAGATTTGGCAAAGAGGAAAAAAGGAAGAAGGGTTTTGGTTACATCATCGAATAACAGCGTTTGGCCCGTCCCTCCCCTGTTACTACTGAGGCAGGGGCTCGGGGCCATGATTGCAAGTGCGGTAATTCATGTGTGTGAAGAAGCTTATGTGTTTGGCTTTCTGCTCTCTGAATGCCTAGGCCAAGCCAGGCACGACACAGCCTTTTTTACGAATTTGAAACGTCTCTTTGGATATGGTCTCTTCAGCATATATATATTTAATTACTCAGGCAGGGGCAGAGCTCATGGTTTGTTGTTTTATTCTTATCTTTATCTTCAGTGGACTACTCCCGGTTGTTTCACCCAGTTGTTACAAGTTTGATAAATAGAAGCCCGTAGGGCAGGGCAATCCTTTTACTTTAGTTTTGTAGAGCGTCTAGTACAACAAATCCCTAATTAGATCGCATAGATGTGGCTATATAGGGAAAATGATCATCGTTAACAACAGAAACTATGACGTATTCACTGGAAGAGTTTTAGGTTGTTGATAATTTGGGTGCCTTTATTTCTTGCATTATGTTTAAATCAAAAGGCCATGTATGTACCAGGCACCAGTGGGTCAGCTAGAATTGTTAGGCTGATGTACTAGTTGCATGATATCTTCGATTACTTTTGATTTAAAGGGCTTAGGTATGTAAAATTTGGCTTATTCATGTTCCTTCTAACTTTTGTCATTGCTAAAGAGATTTGAAACATTAAGAAAAACTGATTTTAGGATAACAGTTAAATCCTAATACCATTTGCTTTTGCTGCGCGCTACCAGGTCCAAAGTAGCATTTTGAAATGGATGCAACTAAGGGAAAACTACTTGGCGAACAAGGGTTTCTGCTCCAGCTCCTCCCTCTGTTTCTTACTGGTGACAGTTTTAATGCTGTAATGGGACCAGTGCTTCTATGAACTTTCATACCAGCTTTCCTCTCCCATCTTGGCTGCTGCAACCCTTCCTCTCTGACCTCCCTGACCCACACGTTCCCTTCCCTGGCCTATTCAAACCACAGCTGCTAAGGCCATTTTGATTGCCCATTGTGTTAACCCTATGAAATCTCATCCCTGCTACCTCCGTTCCTTTTGGTAATTCTGCCGACTCCTCCTTTCCCAGTGCAGCACATTTTACACTTCTTTTCTTCATTTCTAGCAGCTCTTAGCAATTCTCCCTATCTGTGTTGTCATTATCAGTTCTCACCCTGCTGTGCCAGGTGCCGTGGTCTGCTTCTCCCATCACTGTTTTCAGATGTTTTCCTCCAACTGATCTGGAAAGCCATTTTCCTTTGCTCCCTATCTTTACGATTACCACCCCTACAGGGAATTGCCACCAGGGAAAGGCTATGAAAAGGACCTCTGAAATTTGTTCAGATAGTAAATCTGGGAAATCCTGACTGTTGAATCTCAGAGGAGCCTTGGGGGGTGAACCATTGAAATTCAGTGGTTTCTTTAGAGCTCCAGGCTCAATGTGTATGAATAGTTGAGCTCTCTGCAGAGGAGAATGGGCGCTCCATCCTGGTTGGGGCTCTGGGCATTACTGCAATACAAACAAGAGAGGGTTTTGCATCTAGTGACAGGTTTTTTGGTTTCCCTTTGTTTAATAGCACCATCAGTTGGCAGTCCTAGGGTTAGCTTGCGCTCCCTCTGCCGGTTAGCTATTTGTCTTCATAGTCTATGTAGAGTATGCATGACCTTGAAATATTATTGAATGGTGACTTTTGTGGGGGGATGGTTACAAACTAGTGGGTCAGAACGCACACGCTAGCTCACACTCTCGCACTTTTCTCTCTCTCTGTCTCTTTTTGAAGGCTTTAATAGATTTCTTATGCAATCTGGTCACTGTTAAGTCCTTACTACTCCAGCTTCCTAATTCAGCTGAAATCAATTGTAAGGTCCTCCCTTCCACTTTAATGACACTGCTCTGTCGCACACCAGCCTTGGCTCTTCCCAGCGAAAGAGAAGAGAAGCCTGGCAGTCGGCACATCAGCAAAACTGGTGTGATTATTTGTCTGTAGCGCTAGGTTTCTGCAACAGCAAATTCCTATTTGCACAGCGGCAGAGCACAACGTCGTGCTACTGCCTAGTCCTCATCTGGGCATGGCCCACCAGACATCTTTAGTAGGTGCATGGTATGAAAATGGTAAAAGAAGAAGGGGGCCAAGAAGGGGGAAAAGGGGGGTGGGGGGGATGTAAAAAAGCTGGGTCGTGGTTTTCTGCAAGCATGGCTGAACACCTGCTGTTCCACCACAGAATAATATGAATTTGCATCAAAATGGAGCCCCAGCGAGTTGTGCTGCCTGCTTTTGAGGAGCACACAGTTGTGTCTGGAGGCATTCTGTTGGGGGAGATGTCTTCTAGTGAAAGCATTTTTAGAAACAATGGCTGTGTGGCCCACCCTGCTGCTGGCATTTAGAAAGGGGTGGAAACACTATTTAAATTTCAAATGGCCTCAAGTTTTCACAGTTGCCTTGTCAATAGATTAAGTTCCTTGAAATAAATTTTTAAGCGGAGTTTACACAGAGCCACAGGAGCCTGCATTGACTCTAAGGTCTCCCTTTCTTTCCCCGGCAGCAGTAGTAGGTCAACACGGCAGATTGAAAGCGATCTACTCCCCCGCAGAATGAAAGTTAGCAGATTTCCTTGTCTCCTTGCATTTCTTTTCCTGGGTGGCGGCATGCTTAACTAGTGCAGCTTAGCTTGTGTCTAAAGTGAAGTTCTTCTTGTCTCGACTTGAGTTTGGGAAGGCGTTAATTAGATCAGGTTAGCCGGCTTGTCGCACCTTTAAATCGAAGGCTAGACAAGGTCTAAAAATCGACATGACTCAAGTGAGGGGAAGCGGAAGCAAAGGGAGAGGAGCAGGGCAAGATCAGGCAGTTGTGCACTGGGAAAAGATACAAATTGAAATTAGGGAGCCATGCCATTTAGAGCAATTCAGAGATTTAGCAAAATTGATACAAGCTGGGAAATTTAACCCTTAATATTCTGAGGCCTTGCTGTCCGAGAGGCGAGTTAACCTGATGCTTTCAAATTACAAGCCGATCTTTCTGGGGTTTTTCCTCACTCTGTAAAGCAATTATCTGGCTCTTCCCATTCAAAGCATCCCAGGTTTCTGCCATCCATCCCACTGCAGCACATGGTCCAGAACCATTGCCCTTGTCTAGCTCTAGACCTTGCCCTAGAATAAACTTTGAGTTTCACTTATTTATACTCTTTCAACAGATAGGTTTGTGTGCGTATATTATATACAAATCTTATTTAGTTAGTTGATAAAAGTGCATGCATATTCTACCCTGCCTTCTTCCTAGGTGTGGCCACAGGGAGGTTAGGTGGTTTTCTGAGGCCCACCTGCATTGTACACTTCCTGTGCTCCAGTGCCGTCCCCCCCCAGCAGCGTGTGCTGCTTTGGGCCGCCTGCTGCCTGAACTAGAAGCAGTGTAGCTACATCCATGCAAGCTGCTTAACAGGGAGATGAGCTAAATGACATTCAGCTATGGTAATTAGCCCACCCAAAGTGCTACATAGATGTGGTTATTCTGCTTCTGATTTGGGAGCTTTCTAAGTCTGCCACAGTGGATAAGGCCGGAGAGGGGCAGACCTGTGTGAATTGCTGCGTAACAGCCTTCAGTGTGGTTAGATGTGTGTGCACTTCCCGAGTTGATTCAACACTGAGAATTCATGTACCTTTCACCCCTTCCTTGGCTTGAAGGTGCTGTTTTCCTAGGCTTTTGCCTAGGGTGACTGTATTTCAAGGAATGGTTCTTGGAGGTTGGTATCACATTGTGTGCCTGAGCTTCTTGTTAGGTTCATGCATTTGATATCTAGGTTCACTTGACAAATCTATAGATAAATATTTTTTTAAATGCAGATTTCCAGAGGAAATGTTTAAAATGCCTATTTGTATGAGCAGAGTTGCTTCTCTGGAGATGGCACATCATTTTCCTTCCTTCCCCATCACCCACGTACACCTGATAAATCATTTTTTCTCTCTCTGTGCAGCTATCCTATATGCTATCCATATTAAAAATCTCCAACTACTTTTGCTGTGCATTCCCAGCAGTTATATAAATCTTAATATTTCTGCTCGCATTGAATGAGTGCTGCAAGGCACTTCTAAGGCTGAATTTGACCTGCTTAGACATTTTTAGGATGTGGCATGCAGCTTGCTGTCATGAGCTTCTGTTCTACACAAAACAGTACTTGGGCCTTGGATTATAAATTCTTTGCGCCAAGGACCAAGTCTTAACTATCTGGACAGATCCCAGTGGAAAAAAACCAAAACAACGTTTGCCATATGGAAGAACGGAAAACGCGAGAGGAAAAATGCTGGAGTGATCATCATAAACAAAACAGTAGACAATAAAGACAAAACATATTAAAGCATACTTCCTTTCCTCCATTCCTGCAAGTGATTAGACTAATTAGTTGTCAAATAGATTTCAGTTCTTAAATTGCTTTAGGTAGGTAATACATAACATCAGATTGGTACACAGATGGCATGCCATTTTTTGTCCTGTAGAGTTGTCTGGAACCACTTTAAAATCTTCTTGAAGAAAGTGCTGCTGCTCCTGGCAAGGATAAACTACAAATCATAAGAGCAACCAATTGGAAAAGCATACTGACCGGTACTTTAAAACAATTACTTGAGACTTTAGGGCTAGATGCATAGATTGAACAAATAAGCAAGTGAAGAGACATTCACTTTTGATTCTGGAAATACAGCCATGTGCCTGTAAAGGCCCAGGCCAGAAGCCAAGGGGTGCTGAGCCAAGGCTAACCCACGCACCCTATGGGGGGTGGGGACAAGAGTTGGGGGGGGTGTGCAAAGCATCCTGGGATGCTAGGGGACTGTGAGTTAACTTGCATCTGGAGGGGATCTGAGACAGAACTTCAGTAAACCGATTTAACCTAAATTGGTGAAGTCTGATACTACAGCCATCCAGGTTTATCTTGAACCAGTTTGGGCCATTTTGAAAGCGGTTTACACGCATTAAACTTCTGTTGGTTACTCGTTTGAACTGGGTTCTGATCACTTATACTAGCTGATGTGCAATTTTTGTCTTTAGCTCAGCCGGTGGCCAAGTTTGAGGCACATAAATAGGGCTGATCTTCAGAGGATGGCGAGTGCTTCTATGGCCATCCAACATCTTGAGATGAAAGGAAACACAACAAAGTCAGTCATTCAGCGGAGCTTGGCAGTGGCGTGGGAGAAGAGGCCAGTGTGCAAGCGGGAAGCTGGAGGTTGTGAGATGGAGGTTGAAGCGCGCTGCTGCTTGGCTCGCCTGCAGGCCTAAGTCTGGGCTTCCCTGCTGGCTCTGGAGTGCCTGCACCAGCTTTGACGTGGCTTCTGCAGACTTGAGTGGCTGTGCTTCACTCTCTGAAAATTAGGTGTTTTACATTTCAGGTGTCCTAAGTAGGCACCCAAAAACTGCGGTGCTAATGATAGCCAAGATTTTTCAAGGCTAATTGTGTCTCCAGACATTATAAGGTAGTAGAGTTCAATTATAAGAAGCATCTCAAGAAATGTTTGCCTTAATTATGTTTTGAATATATTACATTGGGATCTAAAAATATTTTGAATGGGAATAAGAGAAACAAACTGGCTGCCTGTTTGAGGAGCTGTTATGTTAGATTGCAGAAGCAAGGGAACGGCCAAATATTTATTATACAACCTTAGAAATTAACCTTAAGTAAGACCAGTGATGAACACTGTTAGATAAGCCCAGTATAACTGGCACTAAAGAAATCAATATTTGGATCGAGACTAGCTTTAGATTTCTGTTGGAGATTTATCTATGCCAAAATATATTTAGACAGAAGTATCCTTTGATAGGTACCTCAAAACCAGGGAATAGCCTCTTTGTCTTCTGAATCCTTCCTGGAATCTAAATTTTAGTGGCTTCTGGACCTCAGATCTTGGACGATGTGAATTCTGTTGCTAACAAAGAATAGCGTACGTTGATAATGGGATGAAGATAAACCACCAGTGGAGAGGAGTTAAGGTTTATGAGAGAGGAATATATGAAAGGTCAGTCTACCTAGCCCATAACAATTTAAGGTTTGAAGAAGTATGGCAGCCACCCCTCTTGAATTTCATGAAACATGGTTATTAGAAGATTAACATGTACCAGTATTAACTTGGATAAAACAAATATTGCAGGTAAAAATTGAGAGAGGCAGAACGTAATTGTCCATCAGCACTATTCATACGCATTCTCCTTTTTTTCGCGTGTAGGGAAGAGGGTGGTAATTTTAGGTAACCCAAAAAAGTGGATTTATACCAACAGAGGAAGTAACCTGTTGCATAAATGTAGGGAATGTGTTCTTAATAAGCTATGACTTTATTGAAAGCCAATACAGAATAATGGCAACCCCTCTCCCCTCATTTTTGTGAGGAATAGGGTAAGCTTTGCCAAAGGGCTTTCTCTTGTCAAAGATACTTAATTGCTTTGGAATGCACTAATCTAATACAGAACCAAATACAAAAGCAATTAATTGTGTTGATTTAAAACCTGTTTCCCTGCCCCAGCCCCCCTGGCCTCTTGTTAGGCTTTTTCTCTTTGCCACTGATTGCCCAGTTGCAAAATGGAGATTGCATTACTGACCTTTTGCTTTCTCAGAGATGCATTTTTGCAGAGCAAATCATGCTGTGTGTTAAAGGGGGTGGAGGAGGAGGAGTAATAATGGGCTGTTGACTACGCTCAGATGCATTTGCTGCAGGGAATACTTTCTGCTGAGTTTCGATGTAGTCAGGAGCCGCTGTTTATGATTTGCAAGACCTGAAATTGTCAATATGGGGAAGGGGAAAACCTAGGCCATGATTTACCTTTCCCTCTCCAGTGCCAAGAGTAAGGAAGGGGCGACGCATGTCCAGGAGATGGTTTCTCAAGCTCTTAATCCCTCTGCTGGTGCAAGAGAGAACTAATCCAGAATTGTTGAGGCTCACATGGGATGTGGGGCCCAAAGTACCTTCTTGGTGGTTGTCCTTAGGGCATTTTGTTAACAGGCCATGTTGTCTGCACTGAAGGTGCTAGTGCGTTCTGTTATTCTCCCTGCTATCTCTGTGCTCTCACCGACTTGCGCGTTTCTGGAAAGGCTCTTGAATGACGGACTATTTTTAAGTGAAAATGATCCCCGTGCATTTTTTTTGCGTGGCAATGACCACTTCCCTGTTGCCTTCCCTGTCCTGCCTGCCTGAAAAAAGAACTGGAGAATTCCATGTCTGTGCAACCTGATTCCCCTGTAGCTGAAATGTGAAAGAGGTAAGGTAAGTTTTGCACATGCCAGTCAATGCTGCAGGGAGTCAGGGTGGGAAATCTGAGAGCGTGGTGCCAGCTTACCATTCAGAGGGAGGGACACTCGCATCTAGAGACCCTAACATGAATGGCTGCAGCGTAGCTGGTGGCTTCTTTAAACGACAGCTGCTTCCAGCAGCTGGATGCAACATGCCGTCCATCAGGGCTGTCTCGGCGAACTTCTCTTAAAGACAAAAAGCAATCAAACAACTTCCCCCCCCCCACCATAAGCTGCAAAACCAGAGCACCACATGAGATCTATTATTTCTTAAAATGCAATAATAAAGCAAAGGGATCCTGCCTTATCTGCACGTGGCCAAGCAACTCGCAAAGACTCTCTTGGACCCAGAGGAAGAGACTTCCACCTTCGGTTTCCTCTGTGGAAAAATGAAGTTTATTTTTTACTTACGGGGACTTTTTATCATCTTTAATTTTCCCTGGCCCTGAGGAAGGGTGCCCGAAAGGAAGAAAAAGATTTTTTTTTTTTTTTGCAGTTTCTTAGTTGGTCTGTTAAAAAGTGTCATCTCTCAACAAAGAGTTCTGGAGTTTTGCATTTCATAATAAAGCAAAGCTGTGGGACTTCTTTCAGATCTTGGCGTGGAGAGGCTAAAGATGGAGGAGAATTTGGGGAAGATGGAAGAAGGAGGCCTGCCGAATAGCTTAGCTCGGGGGTGACCAGGATCCATACCACGGGCCCGATCCAGCCTGCAGAGCCACGTCATACAGCCCGTGGGCTTCCCATAGTCTGGAGTTTGGCAGTGTGGCAAGTGGTGGCGAACAGCTGTCTTTTCTCGTCAGGTTTGGTAGCAGGGGCCCACTCTTCGTGGTGCTGGGACGTCTGGAGCACTTCCCTAGGCTGTTTGTTTGAGGGAGGATTCCTCGCTGTTAGGCTCAGTGCCTCGCTGACTTTTGTGGGGCAGATGAGTTTGGTTTGGTGCAGGTGGAGTTATGAGAGTGTCTGCCCCTACACTTACCATGGTAAAAAGAAATATGAAAGAAAGAGCAACAGTGTTGCCGGCGTTCAGTAAAGTTCTCCGGAGCATGGGGTCCACCCCTCGGTAATGGCCAGGGTTGTATGTGCGCGTTTCCCTTCTCGGGTCATCTTAAATCATTGTGTTTGCATGACCCTTGCACAGGATTAAAACAGGAATGGCAGTAATGTTTACCTGGAGTAATGGGTGGAGAGCCCAGGGGAGATTAGAATCGGATTAGAAACGTCTTTTCCATTTCTCCACCTAATCTGTAACTGTAAATTGAGAAAAGGGTGCTAGTGAGAGGGGAAGCTTTTTTTTTTTTTTTCTTCTCCCCCACGGTTGGTCAGGTCTCTGCAGTAAGTTTGTCATTTGAGGAGCACCATAAAAGGCAAAAGCAATCAGAGAAGTAGTATAAAAAATAAACTTTTATACAAAATGAGCCTTGCTAAAATGGAGTTCAGCCCTTACCTGCTCACTTTTTCCTAAAACGGATTCACTTATCCATTTTTTCCTATGCCTACGGGTTCTTTTGGGCTTTACAATAGCCTCTTGATTATAGAGCTTAGGGAATAACCTTGATAAATTAATTAATAAATCCGGCTTTCTCCCACTCTTTCCCCCCACCCCCATTTTTTTTCCCTTTACTGGGCTGCATGAATATTTACTCCTTGCTATTCTGGTTGCAACTAGTATCTCAAGAAAGCTTCTAGGGATGTGGCCATTTCTGTTGACGCGAGTAGACTTAGGTGGGATTGTATATTCATCTTCCTCTGCCTTTTTAAAAATAAGTGTGAACATTTGTGCAGGAAGCCTGACAAGTCATTTCTTATTGTGCACTGTAATTATCTATTATGATAGAGAATACAGGATTAATTAGTTTTTAAGCTGAAGATATGATTTAATTAGTTCTCAAGCTGTGTCTGAAACACCTGTCTCATTGAAATCAAAGGGCTTTCATTTGAGGGGGAATAAAGGAGGGGAGGAGGAAGAAAAATGGTTCCAGTTTGCTGTTGTGCAAGCCTGAGATTGTAGAAGCAGTCTGATTTTTTTTTTTTTTTTTTTTTTTTTAAATCGAGAGCTAGATATGACACAGTTTCCATTTCAGTTCTGCAATTCATGACAACTGCCTAATTGCATTAGTGGCCCTTAAAAATTGGATTTTTTTGTGCTTAGGACTTTATTTCACTGGTCTGTCCAACTGCTCCCCGAAGCTGTAGAGAATTCTGCTGACTGATACTGCTTCAGGCTACTATGAAACGTTATGCACCGAATTAGAAAAAGTTGCACGCTATAAAAGTAAAAAAGTCTGTTGTGCAGTTTAAGCGTTTCATTTGCCCTCCCCAAGGGGACAAAGGTTTTGTTGTAGCTGGGGTCCTCTTTTGCTCCCAGTCCTCTTCAGGCCCCTGCTGCTTCTATACACCTGAATGAAACAAATGGTGGTAATCATTAGGAATGAAATTACCTTGGTTTTAGGATCCTAGGACTAGACGTTGAACCACTGATGACCACTCGTTGAATGTGATCCAACCAGTGAGGTATACCTTTACATTTTGTGTGCCTTCCCACTACACCACCTCTTCTCTGTCCATCTTTTCGGACTCAGGCTTATGAACATAACCCTGGGTCCTGTGCTTACTGCTCCAGGAGATAGTTCTTTGCTCCCAGGGCTTCTTTTGGGTAATGAGCACTGTAGGTGAGTTGGTACCCGCATCATATTGGGCCTTGTTTGGGAGACGGGCTCTTGGTTAATTGATTATTGGAAGTAGAGGTTAGGAGATGTGACCATGTAGATTGGTTAGTTTAGAGCAAATTGTGTTTACTAGTCTGGAACCCAGTACTTCCTGATGTAAGGTATCTTTCTATACGTTCCCAACACAGCACTGAGCACTTTTAATTAGTGATCTGTACTAATTAAAAGTGTGTAGGGAGCAGGATGCAGCGTGCGTCAGCACTGAGAAAATGGCAGCGGCGCACTTTGATTAAAGCACATTGAATGCGTCTTAGTTCAAAGCGCACCACCTGCCATTTTCTCAGCGCTGATGCACGCTGCGCTGCTTGTATACCTGTCCCCGACGCAGCACCAGGCACATCGATTACGTGCTCCAGCAGGCCCGATTAATCGAGTTGACTCGCCTCGTGTGCAAGTGCCCATAGTGCTGAACATTGTCTTTCTCTGCACAGACCGGCGAGTTATGGTCAGCACCACCTTAATTATGGTTAAACACCATTTCCTAGGGAAGATAACTTACCAGGAGCCAAGCATATATTATTTTTCATCTCCTTCATTGACACTTAACAAATACAGCATGGAAGAGTACAGTGAATTCTGGGGAAGGATGACATTGAGCAGTGCGTTGAGGTTGAGGTTTTGGCTTGGCGGTTGGTGCATTTTGTGATTTGTGTGTTTGTCGCAATAGATAAAAAAACACTATTGTTTTTCTGGCCAAACCTGCCTTTTTAATATTATTTTCCTTTTTTAAAAAAAAAGTAGTATGTGCTATCTGCCCCCACAGTGGAATAAGTCTCCCCTCCTTCTCCCATCCTTTTTAATTTTTATTTGCACCAAGTTAATTCCCAGGAAAGGGGGATGTGAATATTTATTTATTTTTTGCTACTTGAATGTGAACGATTTTGGAGGCACTGACAAAAGCGACAGTTTTTTCTAGCTTTTCCTTACACTATTTTCCTGCATTTTTCTTTCTCCTTCCTAACCCCTGCTGTCACTGCTTTTAAAACTCTGCGTACAGAAAGGCTTCCCCAGGCGGTAGCGCGTACAGTGTAAACAGACGTAAAGGTCAGGCTTTCTTATAGTGGCTTTTTGGCTTGGTTATTTTGAACTTTAAAAAAAAACCAAAACAACAACACACAAACCTCACTTCTCCAGTTTTCTTCTCTCCTGGAATCTCATTTGCATGTGACACGCTGTCCCCTGCGAGGCGGTAACAGAAACAAAATTACCGGAGTTTCTTTTATTTTTCATTTTTTTGTAAATTTTATTTTATTTTTTGAAGCTGCGGTTCTGCAGTTGAGTTGTGCCTGGTTTCTCGCCAGCAGCTATAAATAGCATTGTGTACCAGCAAGAAGTGCCTGAATGAGGGTGAGCAGCAGGAAAGGAAAAGCCCCTTTTGGTTTCCAGCTGGAAGGCTGCCAAGCAGTGGATTGCTTCAGCAGATGAGGTAGCGTGGGAAGGAGTGTTTTGAGGTAGCGTGGGAAGAAGAGCAGTGAGTAAGATGGTCTTTCTCTGGTTAGAGGTGTGTGTATCTTTTGTTCGGCTTTATTTTATGAATGACTGCCTGAGTACAGGAGCTCTGTGAATTGCTCCGAGGGCAGCGGGTGCATTGTTTCCCTGCAGTTCTGCACAGGAATTTGCTGGATCGTGTTGTGGGGTCAGGGTGTGAACACAACGGGCGCATCCAGACAAGTGCGCGTGTCCGTTTCCCCGGGGACACCAGGGAATACCCCTGCATGTTTGCTCTGGTGTGGGGCAAATTGCCCTGGGTGGTGCAGGAGAGGCTGGGGCCAGCACCAGAGCTAGCCCCAGTGGCCTTATCCGGGGTCTGGGGGCCCCCCGGGGTTGCAGCAGTGGCAATCCAGGCATGCAGAGCCTGGCTGGCAGCTGGAGCATGGCTCTGGCTGGCCAGGCTCTGTTTTTGAGTGGTGCACGCTGCCGCCACGTGTGACACCCTAGGGCTTTTTGGGGTTTTTTTGATACCAGGACCTCTTGGTATCTAAATTTGGCTCTACACTGCAAATATGCAATTGGAGAACCATATCACATGTGCGGGGTGCATTTTATAGTGCCTCAAAAGCACTGCAAAGCACACGTGCACGCTCATGTGGATGTGCCCTATATCCTTTTTTAAATATCTGACTTTTTAACCAGTTGTTGTGACTTTTTTACTGGAGGAGAAGGTGTGATGAGGCTGACCCTTGCCCCTTGCACCCCTATAGACAGGGCACACTAGGACGGGAGCCAGGAGGCTTGAATGCTAGATGAAACCTTAGGTTGTTCTCTATTTCAGCATCTCCCTTCACTCGGATGGGAAGCCTGCACACTGGAAAAGCTGCTTCAGGATCCCCAGACCCAGTATGTTTTACCAGAGCACATGGGGGCCCTGGTGAAGAGCCCCGTTGTGAGTAGTGCTGTATGATCACAGACTGAGCAGGGGGGGATCTCTGCCATAAGGAGCTAACAGTCAAAGCGTGTGTGGGCTTCAGGGTGTGGGTAGGGGTGTGACGTTCTGCCTTCCTTTGAAAGTTTATTTAAAAAAAAAACAGAACAAAAAGCATAGGAATTCAAGCCAGTTGCACCAGGTCTGTGTAAATCAAATAACCATTGTTACTGTTGATTCAGACCAGTTTTTAGGAAAACACTCAGGGGATGGATGCCTCCAGCAAGCACAGGCTTTTCTTGTCAGTTCATACCCTTCTTTCTTCAGCTGTTTCATCTGTTTAAAGGAGATGTGTCAGCTTATGATAGGCCAAGCACGTCCTTTTTGTGGTGTTGTTTTTTAAATAATCTCTTCGTATTCAGAAATGGCCAAACCCTCTTGGCACAGTTTCAGAATAACTTGCTTTGGACAAAGGCTTAACCTGTAGCATTTTGGTGCCAGAAGTTGAATGTTTCAGTGAGTTCAAAGGGAATGAAAACAGGTACAAAAGACAAATACCTGGGAAATCTTAAGTGTGTTTTTCCTCCCCTCCCCTTCCCTTCCCTCCCCAGCTGTAATCAGTTTATTAACTTAGGCAAGAACCTTTGTGCTATAAAAGCAGGTGCTCAGCAAGAAGGACAATTAACCACTTAACCAGGTAGGGTTCCTTAACAATTTGAAAGCAGCACAGAAAAGCAAAATAAGCATTTAAGAACATTGGGGATCAGCTGAGTTGCTGATGAAAGTGGGATTAGCTTTTAATAAAGATGGTAATGAGTCGATGAATGCTTACGTGGTGAATTAATATAGTTAAAAGTTTATGGCATGCTAAGATGTCGTGTACTATGACTTGGAAGTTGATGTAACTTATAAAATATCTTCAGCTTCCTGAATTTGCTGAAATGTGGTATGATCTCGAGAAAAAGCCATATGACATGATGGCTCTTACCTTAAACATTTTGGAAGAATCATGCTCCTTCTTAGGGCTGTGCAAAGCTTTGGGTGCTGATTCGATTAGGAGGAGATTCATCCCGATTCAGCAGCTGAATCTCTGAATCCGAGGTGAATCGGGAGACCAGTAAAAAGGTCCAAATTGATTCAAAGCTCTCCAAATTGATTTGGAAAAGATTTGGAGAGCTTCGGAGATTCGAGCAGTCCCCACTTGCTGCCGCAGGGAGCTGGACCCAGACTCCGTGCTGGTAAGTGGGCAGAGAGGGGGGCTGGAGGAGGGGGGAGGGGGTCCATGGGGGGACCTCTGCCAGGCCCCATCCTTTGCCTGCTCCCCTAGCCCCTCTGAGAGCCCCCCGACCCGTGCCTGCTCTCCCAGCCCCATCAATGGCTGCCCCATCCCAGCTCTTTAAAAAAAAAAGCCCCGAACTCAACAGCTGCTGCAGCGGCCATCGGGGCTTCTGGGGGCTTGTGTAGAGCCCCTCATGCAGGTCAGAGCAGTGAGGATTCTCCCCACCCCCTGCCGGGCAGGAGCCAGTGAGAGCGGAGCTTTTTTAAAGCGCTGGGATGCAGGGGCCAGGCAGAGCAGCCATTGATGGGGGCTGGGAGAACAGGTGGGGGTTGAGGCCTGTTCAATTCGGTGGCAGCCAAATCTCTGAATCAGATTTGGCTGAATCAATTCAGGACAATGATTTGAATCACTGTCCCCCGAGCTGGCCAAATCCGAAATGAATGCTAGCAGCTTCGCACAGGCCTAGTCCTTATACCATATAGATAACATAATACAAATTAACTTAAATCCTGCCTGTGTTTGATTACTGTATTTACTCAACTAGAAGATGGCCCTCCGATAATTAGTTTCTATAGATGGCGGTGTAGGTTGAGCACACATCAACTGCTGAAACTTTCTTAGCCTGATGAATGGTTTTTGAACCTGAAAGCTTGCTTAAAAATTGTTCCTCAGCTATTTAAAGTGGTCTAATAAAAGATATCAAATTCACCCAAAAATCCTTGTCTTTCTATAGCTGGAAAATTTATAAAATTGTTATAATTTTCCAGGTATATAATCCGATTATTAGAGGTTTGCCTTGGATTTGTCCCTTTCCAACTTCTATAGCAAGGAAAACAAATCTGGGGGATCAGGTAGCCCTTTGCTTTCTGCTTCCCCCAACAAATCTTTCCTCTGGCAACTCCTTCCCCCTCCCCTTACTGTTAGTCCTTGTTCTCCCTGAGCACATGGAAGTGAGGAGCAAATTTGAAAACAATAACCTCGAAATTAAATATGGCTGTAGCAGTTTGCATATATTACCGACAGATTTAGTTCATCTAGAATTGATGCATGTTACTTTTTTCTGGGTGTTTTTTGAAGCTGCTGCAAGTTTTAGCACAGGTGTTTCAGAAAACACTTTTGAGCAGTGTTTTAGCACTTACTTATATCGAACGTGAACTATTTTATTTATTTATTTTATGTTTTGAGGGCCAAATCGGTTCCTACTAGTCAGGTTGCAAAATTTGACTGAGCAGAGCTCGGTTTTACCTCCGGGCACATAGCCTCCCTCTCAGACCCATCGGTCTTGGGCTTTGGATACTCCTCAAATCCATGGCAGGCATCATGTATCCAAGCCCCAGGCCCAGAGGCCTTTGCTTGATCTTAGCCAAAAGGCCAAGAAGTGATGGGAACCTACCACAAGGATAGGTTAGTGCAGCCCAGATCAAGGGAAGCAGTTACTTCCCTCTTTTTCGCATTTTTAAGGCCAAATCTGTAGTACGGTGACTGGTTTTGGGTCTCCCACTACAGAAAGGATGTGGACAAATTGGGGAGAGTCCAGCAGAGGGCAATGAAAAAGGTTAAGGGGCTAGGGGGACATGATTTATGAGGAGAGGCTGAGGGAACTGGGCTTACTTTGTCTGGGGAAGAGAAGACGGAGGGGGGGATTTAATAGCAGCCTTCAACTATCTGAAGGGGGGCTTCCAGAGAGGATGGAACTAGATCAGAAGTGGACAAAATATGGCCTGCAGGCTGGATCCAGCTCACCAGGCAATTTCGTCCAGTCCACGGGTGCCCACCAACTAATTGTAACCTGCCCAGCCCGCTCACCTCACTGTTATCCTCGTGGGCAGAAGGGCCTGGCCCAGCCAGCCCATAGCTTCCAAGCAGGGCTCCTGCTGCCACTGCTGCAGCTGCCGGGGGGCCTGCTTGGCGTCCCCGACATCCCGCTCACTCTGGGCATCAGGCAGGGAAGTGGTGAGGGTGAGGAGCAGAGCTACAGCTGGGTGGGATTGTGGAACATGGGGCTGGGGCTGGCAGGAGCACAGAGCCTGCCTCTGGGGGGGGACTCCCCCCACACTTCCTCTCTGCACGGCACACAGCTCCTGCCATTGGCAACAGCAACAGCACAGGAGGGTGTCCTGCCCAGCAGCATGTGGCCTCTGCCATTACTGCATGTGGTGTCAAGGAGCACAGCGAGGCTGGCCTGCCACAAGACTCTGTGAAGCCCCGCACAATGGAGCAGGCTGCCTGCTCTGCCCTCCGCTGTGCAGGTTCCAGGACTCCGCCAGACATGGAGGGAAGCCCTGCCCCTGCTTCCGGTGCAGTCCTGGGGCCTGCACAGCAGGGGACGGGACTACCCTTGCAGCCCTCAACACTCACTAGAATTCATTAAGTGGCCCTTCAGCCAAAATAATTGCCCACCCCTGAGCTAGGTTGTTTGCAGTGGTGACAGATGCCAGAACAAGGAGCAATGGCCTTAAGTTGCAGCAAGGGAAGTTTAGGTTAGATATTAGGACAAACTTTCTCACTGGGAGGGTAGTAAAGCACTGGAACAGGTAACCCAGAGAGGTGGTGAATCTTTATCCTTGGAGATTTTTAAGACTTAGCTAGTCAAAGCCTTGGCTGGATCATCTTGTTTTGAGCAGGGGGTTGGACCAGATGAAATCCTGAGGTTCCTTCCAACCTTAATCTTTCTATGATTCTGTCAATACGTTGGGCAAACGTGCTGATGGGAACCTACAACAAGGATAAGTTAGTGCATGGTATTAGTCCAAAGCCAAAAGGCTCACGATTTACCACATAGTTCACTGGGCTAGACCCCACTAGAGTCAACAGCATGTTGAGCCATGTTGAATTATGACATTGCATACAGATCACCCCAAATCCCTCTGTTACACTCCCAGCATGGCACATATGATTAGTGTGGCCCCACCTTCCACACCGAGCATTGCTAAGCTGTGGGGGTCATTATGTGTGTATACTCCAGATACCACCCCCCACCAAAGATCTGTGTGTTAATTAGCTCCTGTTCATGACTGTAACTGGGTGTTCTTGTCAAGTCCTGGGATGCTCCAAAAATTTATGTGCAGATGAGGTGCAGGACAACCTGGTCCAGCGTCACTTTGTGGAGGTCGGGGCCACACTAATCATATGTGCCAGGATGAGAGAGGGCACAGCATAGGGATTCTGGGTGAATTGTATGCAATGTTGTGGCTTACCATGACTTGAAAAAGAGTTGGTGGTGAGGGGGATTGCATATAATAAGCGCTAGCATATGACTTTTTCAGATGGGTTGTACTAACCTATCCTTGTGGTAGGTTACCATTAGCATCTTGACCTTTTAGCTAAGATCAACCATTTTTGGCACTGAGGGGGGATGTCAGGGTGGGCTCTGGCTCTCTTGGCGCTGGCCTGGTAGTGCAGTAGCTCCAGGCCCAGTACAAGTTCCTGTGGAGGGAACACCCACCTGGTATTTTTTTTTAGGGCCCAAAAAAAAGAGGTTGCCATCATTGTATTTTCCCCATGTGGGCCATGTGTTTTATAGTCGTGCTCAGTGTTGGTTGCATTTAATCGGCTTCATAATTGGTTTCCGTTGCTGAGCATGTGCTACTTTTGCAGTAATTTTAATGATACTGTATTTGGTGAGATTTCCTTGTATGTGACTGTGAGATGAGGGGCTTTTGCCCCCATGCCAGTTAGTGGGTAGAGGAGGAGAAGGGAAACCTTGTCTTGTATTTGAGTAAATATAGTAAATACTGCTCCACACACCATAACTGCTGGCAAATTTGTTGGGGTAATTGCAAACCCATAAGTTGCACCTTCTTTTCTATCAAACATTTAGCAAAAATTTTCCAATCTTTGGCTTAGTTTTTAAGGTGATTCTTGTTGTGGCTTTATTTTCACTCATGTGATTTAAGTTGATACGTTTGTGGGGACAGCACCTGTCAGTTTTTGAAATGCCGATCCTTATTTTTATAGGTGTGTTTTTTCTTGTTTTGTTTTAAATCTCTGGATACAGCAAGTTTATATTAGCCTTTGGTGTTGTGATTTTTTGTGTGTGTGCGTGCACGTGCTGGAGAGAACGTGAAATACCTTTTTCCCCCCCCATTTTTGTGAGGTTGATTCTGTTTTTATCTTAACTGTAGGGGAATGGAAATTCACCAAAATGGAGGATTGCTTATGCAGGATTAAAAGTGTGAGAGAGCTCCTTTCAGGGAAGACAAATCTGGCAGGGGTGGAGTAGGACTCCATGCTGACAGAATGGAAATTCCTTTGGCGGGGCTGGTGTCATAGAGGTCAGCAGAAGCCTTGTTTAAACCTGGGAGAAGGTCACAACCCCTGGCATGCTGGGTGAGGCCCCTTCTTGTTTGAGGTTACAGCTCATGCATAAGAATGTTGGTCTGTGAAGCTAAGAAGCCACCAATGACTTTTCCTCCGCTTTTTTTTAAAAGATAATTTGTTCTCGGGGTTATTTATTAACTGAGGTCAGACATCAGATGCCAGCCTGACCAAGGTGTTTGCAAATGTTAAAAGGGTGGAATGGGAACAGACTGCACATTGAAGTATTTCAAAGGACTGTTGTGCTCTTTGTATTATTCCTTCCAGCTAGGGCCAAGTTGTGGTTGCCTTACGTGGAGGGGGGTGAGCTAGCGTAGGGCAGTCGTCTGTTCAGAGACCCCTTCCCTCATCCAGGCGAGGGTGTTCGTAGCTACATTGGAAGCGTGGTGGTGCAGCATCCTCCCCGTTCTGGGTATCGTTGAAGTCCTCGCTAAAGTTCCTAGACAGTGTCACAAAATAAATTAAAGTGCTTCAAGCTGGAGAGAGAGGGTAGCCACGGTGCCCAGCCCCTTTATGCCGCAGCTTGTGGTTGCATGACAAAAGCTGGAGAAGAACAGCTTGCAAGGGTAAAACAGACTTAGTTAATCGGGTAGAGTTAATAGCTGTGCAGTGCCCCATGCTCCTGCGAGACCTGTCTGTAAGTAATGGCAGTGTGTGTGTGTGGGGGGGCTTTAGTTAGAGTGGCTTTGAGAGCTGCTCTATTGGGGTTTCGTGCATCAGCATCCCTGCACTGAAAAATGGTGGTGGGGTGCTTTAACTAAAGCTTTAGTAAAATGAGCTTTACTTACAGTGCCCCTGCTGCCATTTTTCAATGCGGGGGTGCAGATGCACGAGGTGCTGGAGTTTGTTGGAGTACAGTATTTACCATGCTCCAGCAGACTCGATTAATAGAGTCTGTTCCAATGCGCTGTAACTACAACACGCTGGAGCAATTTTGCTGCACTTGTATATGGGCCCTAAGATGTTCCCAGTCGCTGTCCTCCCACTGTTTGTCATGGGGTACTCCTGTGCTAGGGGACAGGGTCGTGGATGATCTCAAGTAGCTTTTTTCCCCCCCCTAAGTTGTTCTACCACCACAGGTGCTGTTCCCTCTCTTCACCAAGAAGGGATGCTGGAGCAGATACGGGAACTTGCAGCCTTGTAAACATTGTGCCATGCAGACCCGCTCAGAGCAGGGTTAAGTGATGTGCTGGTTAAAGCAGTGGAGGGCACTTGTTGCATTTATCGTCTGTGGCATCAGGACCTTCAGCGGAGCTGAAACACAGGAAAATGCAAAGCGTAGTGCTGCTGTAGGCACAGACAGACGGGCGTGGCAGTAAGAAGCTGATTCAAACGAAATAAGTCTACAGTGCTAAAGAGAGGCGTCAAATAAATGCCAAGGTTGGATGGATTCAAAATCACTTCTGTTTTGAACCGTTCCTCAGATGTTTCTGCAGCAGCTTATTTTGCAGTCTCTGGTTTGAGCTTGCAGGAGCAAGTTAAAACCCTATACACTGTTGCTGGTTACTTAGTGTTAGAGAAATGTATGGAGCTCTCCCTGAATAGAAATACCGAGCCAGAGAGATGGTCTTTGTGTGACAGGCAGACTGGGAGGTGGTTTGTGTGGTGTCACAGATCCAGGAATAGAGCCTAGGCCTCCTAACTCCCTGCTGAGCGTGCATGTCCATTATTACAAATGACCTTAAGAGAAGTGACCCTGCAGATGAACTCCATCACATGTGGTTTCGGCATCTTTCTCCTGGTTCTCTTGGAACGCATGAATTGGAAATCGTGAAACTGAAATAAACGTACGTGGTCAGAAATACACCCGGCTTTCGACGAAACCCTCCCGCGCTAACCGGGTAACGGACCTCAGAGCAACTCGGAAAGCTGCCCGGTGCGGATCTTGTTGTAAATTATACTGAACTGTAGAATGCCTTATGGCTCGTTATGCTGACGAGACACGTGATCTCACGTACACGCACATAATGCTCTTGTAAATGTTTGCAGTCCTCTGTAAGGTAGTAAGGGAGTTCATTTGAAGCCTCTAATCCTCTTAACTTGTTGCAGCTCAGCCACCAGCCTGCACTTCTCCCGTTACGTTCATGTGACCTGTATCAGAGTCGCTGGAGTGCTGAGCTTGTGTTGGGGGAGGGGGGCAGGGAGGGGACAAGCAGCATCAGCTCTCCCACGACGTTAAGAAGATAGGAAAGCACCTCCTCGGGAATTTGCTGAAAGATTTGCTCTGGTGTAAATGTTTCTGGGCTGGGCGAATCCTGCAGCCGAAACTTTCTTTGGCCCTTTGTTTTGGAGCCTATTAGGCAAGATAAGCCGTTCAGCACCAAGCAAGTGTCTTAAGCAGGCTGGGCCAAGCATGGCACTCAGGTCCTTGCTAACTTTACCTTCTCTCACACCCCTTGTTAACTACATTTGCCCATTTGTGACATGCACAGAGATTGATGGTAGGGAACTTGCTCTCTAAAACCTTCTTATCTGCTGTCTTTCATTTCTTAGTGGTGGCAGCCACTGTCAACAGAAAGAAAGAGCAAAGCTGCTTTAGGCTCTGTTACTACATTTTGCTTTGCGTGGAGTTGCACACTTGCTCCTTGAAATGAAAGGTCTTGAGGCATGATTCACGGGAGCCATACGGGGTGTTAATCCCGGCGATGTGGCTAAACTCCAATTTGGCTAATTACACTGTGCCTCCCTGCATTTTCGCACAGTGGGCTTGATTGCATCTTGTATTTTTCCAATTAAAATGAAACACTGGCTAGAATCAAAATAACTGATCTTTGCTCTTTAAATAGCCGGTGCTAATTGTTGGCCGAGGGAACTAAATAAGCTCCTGGTCTGTTGTGACACACCAGACTGCGTGCACCTTGCTGTTCTGCAGCTGCAGCATGGTGAGATTTGCTGTTCCACAAGAGGTTTACATTCCTCCGCGCACAAGCATTTTCAGCTGCTCTGACTCAAATGAGACTGATGGGAATCCGGCTTTTTTTATTGAAGCAATAGATGTAAGAAAATACAACCCTTTGGGAAGATGCTGTTTAATAATACTCCCAGAGCAGTGCAGAAGGAGGACAAGGAAGTAATGATTCTCCGCTCTCCACAAAGACCATGGCGTTATCTTGACGTCCAACTTGGAGAGTCTTTCCATTCACTAAGGGAGGTTGGTCCTGTGGCTAAGATTTAAGAGATGGGGGTTCAGGTATCTTCTTCTGTACAGATTTCCTGTGCAGCTCTGGGCATCTCACTACATACCTTTTATATGATACGATATGTGGCACTGCCCCTGGGTTGAGAAGTCCTTCTCAGCAATGCCTTTCATCACGTACGTTCTGATATGCAAACTGGCGTGTTCGTAGCTCGCTTGCTGCATCTCTCCATGGCGCTTTTCTGTGCCCTGTAGACCTACCCTTGGCCTTTTTGTGCATCAGTTCCTAATCTGGTAAGTGGGGACGATGCTTCCCATTTTGTCAGGGTTCCTCTTTTGGTTTTGGATCAGGCTTTTGAGTGTGCTGGAACGGTGACAAAGGTGCAGCTGCATACAGAAAGTTATTTCCAGAGGTTTTCAGAGGAAAAGTTTAGGTTGACATGCACATTGTGCAAATATTTTTCATGCTGCTTCAGCAAATCTCTGAATGCTTTTCATTATGAGTCCTGTAGCTTTTAGACAGAAAGTAGCATAAAATCTTTACTATATGTATGTTATGATGTCTCAAGAAGGAATTGAGAAGAGCTTGTATTATGCCACTTTATAGGCTTTTTTCAAGGATAAAACATGCTGAGTGCGTGGCTGCCTGTAATGATTTGGAGATACAAGATTGCAGGCATTACCCTAATGAAATTTTGCTCTATTTGAAACTTCCTTGCAAGCAACAAATGTATAGGTTTACATTTTTGAAAGCCATAAAGCAGAGCGTGCAGGGCACCTCAAACCGAGTTGCCACTGGGATCCAAATGAAATATGTAGGCAGGAGAGGCAAGATGCATGCGTCTAGAAGAACGATGCAAGCACATTGCTATGGCAATCGAGGTTAAATCACTGAGCCCTGGTGTAGGTTGGCACAAGATCTCACCAGATTAACTGTTTGCCTTCTCCTCTGATAGATTCGGCTTTGTAATGGAGGCAGTGTTAACAAATAGCACAATTCAAAAAAACAAGACCTTTGTTTTTTCACTGCAATCTGAGAGATCGTCAAGAGGCACAGGTGTAAATTGCTGCTTATGAGAAAACAGCGCAAGATACCAGCAGGCTGGAGCGAATAAAGATCAGCATGAAAGCTTGGTGGAAAGATGCATGGCTTGGAGAAGGGGAGAGTCTTTCACTTGGTCTGAGAGACGGGTAAATATGCTTCCCTTGTTCTAGCCACACACTTAAGCTGTAGGTATATCATATAGTTGCTAGAGTAATTTATCATGTATTTTGCTCCCTTGTAAACATACACTGCGGTAAGAGCAGACACATGTTGAAGGTAGCTGCACACATTCACAGAGTCCCTAATTGCAGGGGGCCCATTTGCAGCGTACAGATAGATGTCTGCCTTGGGATGAAGTTGGCCACACGCAGGACTGGTACGCTGGTGTCACCGGCATGAGTGTGCAGTTACTTCTCACTTTGAGGGGTAACTCTGCCTTTGGAAAAGTGTGGGTGTAAGGCAGTATGTTGTGTGTCAGCTCCACTTTCCTGCACCCTTGGCTTTAGATATGTGTGTCCCCCATTGTTTATTGTGAGCACACAGTCTAATCTGTGTCAAATGGACAAAAAAAATATTCAGAGGACTGCAGCACAGTACTGGGAAAACAGGGCTTGATCAGCCATATAAAAAAATGTAGGTGGTTTCATGCTTTCTATGAGTTTTCCTACTATAGGCATGCCTTGGGGAATGGTTGGTCTCTAATTTTTCTCTGCTGCCCACTTTCGTCCTGTGTTTCACCAAGTGGTAATATATAGCCAAGTGGTGGCAGTGTCACTGAGAGGATCTAGCTCAGGGGTTGGCAAAGTACTGCCCGGGGGCCGGATGCAGCCCGCCAGGCCATTCTGTCCAGCCTGCAGGGCCCCTGAAAATTTAGAAAATTAATATTTGTCTGCCCTGGGGTGCCTGTCATGCAGCCCTCGATGGCTTGCCACAAGTCAGTAAGCTGCCCTCTGCCCAAAGTAATTGCCCGCCCCTGATCTAGCTGGCTCTTAGCTCTGCCCCAGAGCAGCAAAGGGTGCATGTGCCAGTAAACGGGTCCCCCTATCTTTTTCCATGTCCATATGACTCATGTTTTTAGCCAGCCAAGTACCTAGAACAGTGGTTCTCAACCTGGTTGGAAAATACAAGCTGTGCGCTTTCACTCATTTTTTGACTATGGGGAAAGAAAAAAATAGAGCAATCCTTCTGTTGCAGAGAACTCGGACTACAGCAGTTTTGGATACTATAGATTCCTCTTTGAAATCTCGGGGTTTATCTTGCGAATCGTGTCTAGATGTTCACAGACCTAGACATGCTAACATTGCACGGCAGCCTGTGACACCCTTAAAAGGCTTTCATGGCACCCTGGTTGAGGATCATCGACCTCGAGCATTTTGGAGGAAGATCCCGGCAGTTGTGTTGAAATAAAACTCCCACCTGGTGCAGATTGTTTGATTGTGGGACTGAGTGGAGCCTTGTATTTGCCTTTCTGATGATTAAAGGATCAGATGCGGCTTTCGAGGGAAGACCGTCTGTAACCATTTAATGCTGGGGGGGGGCGTAGTTCCGGGGAACGGCGGCCGGTATGGAGCAGCTTACAGGCAAGAGAGCCTCTTTTCAAAATATCACAGAAACAGACTTTTCTGTGTTTTTGCTTAACCTTTCTTGAACCAGCTAAGCTGGACCAGCTGCCTGCTTTCCACCATAAGGCGCGGGGGGTCAGAGGCCAGGCTGAGCCTTTGGAGTTTTGAGGAGTTTTAGCTTAGGGGGAGAATTAACAGCATTGCACAGCTGCAGTAGCACAACCATTAACTTGTTGGAGACAATTAGTCCAGAGCTGCCCTCAAGCAGGAGCGGAGGAAAAGCCGCTGCCCGGGGCCTCCGTGACCAGTGCACGTTCAGGCTGGACCCTCTTGGGTTGCAGGCTGGGGGTGGGGGGAGCAGCGGGTCCCTTCCCCCGGCAGACAAGTCGCTAATCCAGAGGCACCTCAGGCTCTGGTTCTTTCTTTTACCCCAGTTACCTGGAGCCTGCCTAGTTGTAAGCCTGGTCCCGAATTTGCTAACCTTTAATTTGCGCTCTGACCTCTTCCTTTCTTCCCTGACGGGTTGTGTCTGTCTGCATGTAACCCTTTGTTTAACAGCAAGTGTAGAGCAGCTGTTCCTTGGGTAGCGAGGGAAGGGGAGCTGAGAAATCAAACAAATGTCGGCTCTTCCTTGGCTGTTTTTTTGCCCCCCCCCCCCTCCTTTTATAGCCCTTGGGGGAGTTTTGTCCACATGGCTTCTGAGTTTGCAATGTGGTTTAAATGGGTGCCCAGTGGGTATTGGGCAGCAGTGAATGGGAGATGTTCAGTTTTAGGTGCGGAGGAGCTATCTGAATATTTATGCGGGTGGTCAGAAAGCAGAATTGTGTCATCTCTGCCTGTATTTTCCATGGCAGGTATGATAGAAGTGAGGGGGAAACGATCCTCTCTGTTGGAGGAAGTGGTGTTGAAACAATGCCATTGATTGTCCTCCTTGCTCTTCCCCTGGGGTGTGCCTGGAGAAAGCCACTTCTGGAGGTGTCCAGGAAATTCCCAGATTGCCAGGAGTGAATTTGCACGCGCACGTGCATACACACACACACACCTCTGGGTGAACAGGGTGTAGATATTACCATCGAAGATCTAGGCATCTAGATGAAGCCTTCAGGCCTCCAAGGCTGTCCTGAGAGTGGTGGAAATTCTCTATCCACGTCGGAGTATTTCCAGTTTAAGGTCTTCCTTCCTGCTCTCGGACTAGAGCGTAAGCAATACGGATTTCCTCTAAAGATCACCCCGAAGGTGGCACTTTTCCCAGTCGCTTGTTCAGTCGATGCTGTGTCATGACATCCTTTTAAGAGAGCAGAAGGCATCCCATTTTGATTTATGAGCCTGTATTTGAGTGATTAAAGTCCTTTATGACAGAAACAAGTGTATATTTGTGCATTAAGTTCTGGTCCAGTAGTGCAAAATAACTCCACAATAAAGACCTTGTTTGAGATTTTCAGAGCAGTTGAAGGGATTTAAAGTGCTTTTAAAACCTAAAACGCTAAGTTTATGGGGTTTGAGCAATTGCCTTTGCACTGCTATGAGTTACAGATGGATTTCAAAGATAAACTTTGCAGGCCATTAACACATTCAGTACCTTATTTTTCTCTCTTTTTAGAGGGATAGAGTATTTCATTAGTTGTTTTATAAATTTGCCATTAAATTAAAAAATAACCTTCAGAATGAGACTTTGTAAATCTCTCTGTATATTTTCATGGTTATCATTCTCCCCCAGTTTCTGTAAAAGGGATTTAATCAGCATTATCCTGCACATGATTGCTAATCTGACACGGTGTTTGCACTCTTTCTTCTCTGATTATAACTGGGGAATGAAGGAAAAGACTGCTTGAAACTTTTGGCCTTTTGTCCCCCATCTGTGCACAACCAGCCATAATATACCCCATATTATTTAATCTGGGTTGTTTAGTAGAAATTAGAGCCATTTAAAATTATTCTAGATTATTTTCTGATTATTCTAGATGCTTTAAATTTTTTGTGTTTTACTTTGCAAAATTTAATTTTGTATGTTTGGGGAGGATATGGGCGGGGAGAAGAATTGTCAACATTTGCCATTTTTTTTTCCACTTTTTTGGAGGAAAATCCGTGTTTTTCAGTTTTTAAAAAAATAGTTATTGAAATGTTATTTCCTGAAAAATGTCAGTAGCCTGTTTGGAATAGTAAATGACACATTTGAAATGCCCCGCAAAAAAATCAAGATGATTACAGGCATGTGTTTAATTTCAAATAATTTTGAAATTTGTTTTTTGTGAAACAAGACGCTTCAAATGAGTAAATAAATAAGTTACCGCAAATGGGAGAGGCCTCCCAACGCCTTGTTCAGTTTGCTGGCTCCTTTAATACCCAGTTGCAGCTGTGGTCCTCCGAGTCACCAAACATATGATACGCTCGATGTTTTACTGGTGGCTTATGAAGCTGCGGTTGATGCTGTGGTGCGAATTCGAGGAGCTGCTTGTTGAGGCAGTTGAACGCTTGGGCAGTAGGGACAGGTAGGAGCTGATTGAGATAATCGTCACAGTTCCCACTTCTCCAAGGAGGGTCGAGTTGTTCCTGGTTCTAAAGAGATCTCAAACTCTTTTGTCGTGGAGACTGACCAAAATAGATAATCCCGAGGTATTAATCATGTCCTAATAAAAGTGAACCGTGTTATTATATAATTGTAGGTATTGTGGGTCAAGCAGTGAAAGTGATATTAATTGGTAATCAAGCATAGTATTTTATTTCATTCATTTGGCCTGGTGACAGTTTAGAGTCTTTGAGGTTAGTTATGGTGAAAGGAGAAAGTGAGGGCAATGGCAGGATATTTTATACTCGATTTCTGTTAAATAGCACAAGAAAAGCACGATCAATTCAAGAGCAGTAAATTAAGTGGGTTGAGTAAAATTTTGTAGTGCCTTTTAAATATAAAAGAAAGGCATGTGATGATCAGCAGTAGTTTTTGAGCTGGTGTAACAGCTTTGATCTCTTGTAGGAAGCAAGGTCATCAACTAGGACCTCACTGTGCTAGGCGCTGTACGCACACAGACACACGTGTGCGCACGTGTGATGACCGTCTCTTCCTCAAA